>NC_073693.1:159414886-159577030 GCF_029784155.1 Uranotaenia lowii | reverse complement strand
AACCGCGAAGGAAGGTATAATATGAAATTGTACGGAATCTCTAACATCTGAAGATGAATGCTTAGTTTTTATTGTAGCCCAAATTTCAGAAGTTGAAACTTATAAAAATCCCAAACACTCTTCTTCCGTATGAATTGTCCATCAGTGTCATTAGATTGATAATGTATTGAACGGTCAACGAGACGCGATGGGTTTCGGATTCCAAACCGGATTCAGCTTTGCTTTCCACTGAAATCAATAGCTAAGTGAACGATTTTTCTGCAAGCATTCCAATTTCCTCAGTAACAGGGCACGTCTTGGATCCATTGGACGCCACCTTTCCCCTTTCCCCAAAATTGGATCCTCAACTGGATTCATTTCCCCGGTGTGGCAAGGCAAGGGTCAGCCATTTCTCGTTGTGACCATCATCTGGCTGAACCCATCCGGAAGCGATCTTATCGGAAGCCGCAGAATGTTAACCTCATGCACACCCCCGACTCATACATTTTCACACGACGCCGTACACATACACTCACACACAATCACTTTACCCATCGACTTAAATATTTCCCAGACCCAAATCCCTTCCTGAGCTCCAGCAGAATTGCAAAGCGTCAATGTGTAGCTGGATGGATGATTGCCTTTTCATAGTAACGTTGCTCCATCCATACATACTCATATGAAGTTAAAGAGATGATATATGATGGGTGGTTGTGGACGTGTGTATGTGTGAAGGTACCCAATCCGTTTGGTGTAACCCCCAAGGGTTTCGGTTTTTCAAGAGCGAAATCAAATTCGACCCACGTAATGAAAATTGATGGAAAATTCGTGATTTTACGCTGCCAGCAAATCAATCTTTAGCAGTTAATGTTTCGTAAATTTTAATGATATCGTCAAGGGTATCATAATCGGTTTGCGGAGTCAATTTCCATCAGCAGTGTGGCCCGAAATTCGATGATCTCGTCTCATCCTGATGGGACAGCAAAAGCAAGCCAATCCGAGCGTAACTTTGGATAAATTAGGATTAATTCTAGTCGAAGTCAAAGTTCACCATCAGCAGTTCGGTTCCTTAAAGCTAACGAACATAAACTTTTATCGGCAAAACATTAAGCAGCTTTGTCTAGACACGTATAAATGTTTGTTAATTTCCTAGGCGTGAATTTGCGAAGCCATCATAAAACATCTTCCTATCGACTTGGTTAGGTATCTACATACGTGGTTTTGTGGCCACACGTCTGTCTTCTATTTAGCGCAATATCAACTTGCGTATCTTGACTTGGTCAGTCCCAGACGAATCAATGCTAAACCAAGGTCATTTTCGCAAAGCTATTTGAATTTCCAATTCCGCAATCCCGGGGGAGATGGAAACGACAACGCCACTACTATTTAATGTGGTTAACCGGACGCAGGTTTTCTCATCTAAAAGAGATCCCGGAGTAAATTACTTTTCTCGGTACAGCTATAACTGGCTGATGCCTCTGTTGCCAACAGGTTGGTTGGTTGTAAAATGACTGATGCAACTTTGTTTCTATGAAATTAATTATACGCGATTACATTGGACCTGGGGCCTTGGCGTTGTTTAGTAGCCGACGAGCTAGGGACGAGAAAACTACAGGTGAGTTGAGGTCAATATAATTTGAAACTATTTGTTGAAATTCAGCTTAACAAAGTTGACACTCAGAATGATTTGCCATGGCTTGAAAAAAAGAAACTAATATAATTTTCATTTTATATTTATGGAATTTCTCTCTTTAATTTTGCTAAGTTCTAAGAGCTTTAATAATTCCTGATTCCCAAGGAATTTTCCTCATCTTATCAAGAAGGTTTTTTTTGCTTCTTTAGAAGTTTTATACTTAAATCTGTTGTCTTTTTTTTTCAAATATGTCTTTATTCGTACCAATTCATCATTACATTTATATTACATTATTACATTAAATTAGGTGTTCAGTTCATTAATGAACTGTCCACAGCCCTATAATTTATTAATCACTAAAATTTATTTATTCGACTTAAATTTGCAAGGCACAATCAAGTATTTTTATGTAGAAGAACATCCTGTAGTGTCAAAATTTTTTTTTAAACTTACAACTAAAAACTATCCTAAAATTAAACTAATTATAAAGAGAACGAATCTCTGCGATGGAAGACTGCATCGATTTGCCTCTGAAGTTGGAGATGATTTTGTTGGCGATCTCTTCGATCGATTCAATGCCCGCAATCCGATGGAGATCTTCGGTGCTGTGCCAAGATGGAAGCCGCAAAATCGTTTTCAGAACCTTGTTCTGAATCCTCTGGATGGCTTTCTTCCTCGTCGCGCAGCAGCTAGACCAAATCGGAACTGCATACATTATCGCTGCTCGGAACACCTGCTTATAAATAAGCATCTTATTTTTCAGGCACAATCGGGATTTCCTGTTGATGAGAGAATAAAGAGATTTAGTGTATTTATTACATTTAGATTGAATATCATCAATGTGATTTTTAAAAGTAAGATTCCGATCAAGTGTGAGTCCAAGTACTTCACGTGATCAGACCATTCTAATGAAACCCCATTTAAAGTTATGGAATGATTTTTATTAGGTTTTAAAAATTTAGCTCTTGGCTTATGGGGAAATAAAATAAGTTGAGTTTTGGAAGCGTTAGGAGAAATTTTCCACATTTTCAAGTAATTCAAAAAGGAATTTAAATTTTGTTGCAATCTACTGCGTACCACCCGTAAATTCCGACCTTTGGCTGAAAGCAAAGTATCATCAGCAAATAATCTTCTACCTTTTCCTTCTGGTACATCAGGAAGATCAGAAGTAAAAATATTGTATAAGATTGGCCCAAGTATACTACCCTGAGGGACACCAGCTCTAATGGGTGTCCTTTCAGAGCATGAATTTTGATAGCTTACTTGTAAGGTTCGGCTAGTCAAATAATTTTGAATAATTTTGGTGAGATATACAGGAAAATCAAATCGAGCTAATTTAGCTACTAAACCTTTGTGCCAAACACTGTCAAAAGCTTTTTCAATATCAAGAAGAGCAACACCAGTTGAATAACCTTCAGATTTGCTAGCGTTAATCATATTAGTTACACTCAAAAGTTGATGTGTAGTAGAATGTCCATGACGAAAACCAAATTGTTCTTCAGGGAAAATAGAATTCTGATTAATGTGAATCATCATTCTATTCAAAATAACTCTCTCAAATAGTTTACTTAAAGAAGGGAGAAAACTAATTGGTCGATAACTTGAAGGCTCTGAAGCACTTTTTCCAGGTTTCAAAATTGGAGTTACTTTGGCATTTTTCCATTTATTTGAAAAATAAGTCAAGTGAAAACATTTATTAAAGATTTTAACTAAAAATTTAAAAGTATTTCAGCCATATTTTTAATAAGAATATAGAAAATCCCGTCTTTCCCCGAAGCTTTCATATTTTTAAATTTTTTGAAAATCAATTTAAGTTCATCAATATTTGTCTCACAAGAACTTTCAAATACATTTCACTTAGAAAGAATATCATCAAATTCAAGGGAAATTTGAGCATCAATTGGACTTACAACGTTTAAATTAAAATCATGAGCAGACTCAAATTGTTGGGCTAATTTTTGAGCTATTTCATTAGTTGAAAGATGTTTATCTCCATCCTTCAAAGTAGGAATTGGCTTCTGGGGCTTTTTCAGAATTTTAGTTTATTTCCAAAATGTCTTTGAGTAGGGTTTCTTGTCCTCTATTGCTTTGGCAAAATTTTCATTACGAATGAAATTTAAACGACGTTTGATCTCTTTTTGAAGGTCGCAATAAATAAATTTCAAATAAGGATCCCTAGTACGTTGATATTGGCGTCGACGAATGTTGTTCAGTCGTATCAAAAACTGAAGATCATCATCGATCAAAGGTTGATTAAATTTATGTTTAACTTTAGGTATTGAAACGGCTTTAGCATTGACTATTGAAATAGTAAAATTTTCTTCAGCCAAATCAATATCTTCTATTGAATTCAGTGGAACGTTTACATCCAAATTACGTTCAATAAAATTCATATATCGCTCCCAGTCAGCTTTTTGAAAGTTAAAAGTTGATTTTAAAGGGTTTTCAATGGGACTTTGGGATAAAGAAAATGTTACTGGAAGGTGGTCTGAATCGAGGTCCGCATGAGAAACTAATATTTATAATGCTCGCCTAAATCCTTTAGAACCAAATCAATTGTGGAGGGATTTCTAATTGAAGAAAAACAAGTACGCCCATTAGGATATTCAACAGTATAATAACCTGAAAGGCAGTCATTAAATAAATTTATTCCCATTAGAATTTGATGAAATATTATTCCAATATCAGTGTTTGCATTAAAGTCACCAATAATACAAAAAATAGACTTTTTTTTCTGGTGAGTTTTCGTAAATCTCCTTTAAAAAAAATTTCTATTCACCGCTACATTGGAAAGGCAAATAAGCGGAAATAATTTTAAATTTCTCATAAAAGTTTCTAATTCAATTCCAATTATTTATAAGACTTTTGTATTGAAAGAAGGTAGAAGTCTAAATTTGAGACGATTATTGATGACAATAGCTACACCCCCACCTTTTCGATCAAGTTGATAATTTTGCAAAATTTTAAAGAAAGCATTGCTTTTCTAGTTATTGTCCGGCTTTAAAAAAGTTTCAGTGATGGCATAGGTATATTTTGAGTTTTCAAAAATAAGAAGGACTCATCTTGATTAGCCAGCAAAGATCTTGCGTTCCAATTCGTAATATTTAAACATCTATTTGGATTCATGAGGGAATCGTAAAGTCATTATAATTTTGTTGGCATAATTAAAAGAAGTTTGGAAAGCTTCAAACATTGAATTTGCTTTCAACATAAGTTGCAGCTTTCAACATAAGTTGCACCATTTCCACTAAATTTTGATTCAAAAATTTAATTTTTCCTCAGTAATCTCACCCAAACCAACAAAATTGTTAGGATTAGAAAATGAAGGAGAAGAACAGGTATTTGAATTTTAATTTTGGGGATTTTCCCAAGCCTTTGCATGAACGTTGAGACTTGGTTTTTTCCATTAGTTATACTCGAAGCAGGAAACCCATTTTCAACCACCTCTGAGAACGTTAAACAACGAGTCTGTGGTGCAAAATCAGCACAGGTAACATTAAAATCACTTCTTGCATTACCATGACGAAATTCTAAAGTAGGCCGAGGCTGACCGCGAACAGGCAGATTGTTTGCCGGCCTGGGGGAACTTTGATCACCGGGGGTTACTTTGATCAACATGAAATTTTTGCAGATAATCATTATTAATTAAGTATAAAGTTAAAATATCTGAAAACTGTTTACTACGTTTGAAAGCCTATAAATTTAGTTTCAAATAAGCTGAATTTGATTTTTATTAGGAAATTTTTCATATTTCTTAAAATGTAATTCTAAAACCTTAAAATATCTGGTTTTTCGAAGGCTCACAAACAAACATCTCTCCTGATCAAATTTAAGCATTTAGGAGCAAATGGGTTGTTTTATGTGAAAGTTCAACTTTTTTTTTGTTTCAGATTAGTTTAAGTGTTATTTTGATGGTAATTTGGTGATAATTTTTGGATATTGAAAAAAAACAGTCATTTTCCATGAAAATAAGATAATAGGGTTTAAGCCCGGATAAGAAAAATGGCTTAAACCCTATTAAATGGTTACGTTTGAAAAAGAAAAAAAAAACATGGGAACAGTGTGAGGACCTAGGAAATTGCGTGAAGGCAAAATTTCATTTCTATTTGAGGCCTAAAAATTTTGTGAAATGTTTACAATTTTTACCCCTAGATGTATGTAGCAACACTGTCCATCTTATGATTATGAATGTTTTTGAAAACAAAACGTTGGAAAAATCAGTTCAGTCTTCACAAAATTTACTGTTAATGAAGTTTTAAGCCTTCTGTGCTAAATGGCACCACAACAATAATTTTGAAAATGTTGAGGTACGTAAAACCCATACTGATCAAAGTTACCCGATTCATAATTTCACCCCTGGTTTTGTAACAAATATTTGATTATAACCACAAATGTCATTTAAATTTACTGCAATCAAATTTACAAAAAATCAACCCCTTCCAAAATATTAAAAAATGAATGGAAAAAGTGATCAAAGTTCCCCCAGTTTACGGTACCTAATAGGATTTTTCTGAGTGAAGGAATGATATCCAGCGCAATTCGCACACTTGAAAAAATCTGTTTGTTGTTTATCATCACCAAAAAGGCATTTAGATTTTTCATGATCAAATGAGCCGCAAAGCAGGCATCTGGCATTCATTCTACAATTTTTAGTACCATGACAAAAAGCTTGACAACGACTGTAAACAATGTTCGAGTACTACATTGAAATCGCCTACTGGATTGAAAAAAGAATATCATAGCTGCGAAAGACAGGAATCTCGCTAGTAGAAAAAGCGTCGCTAGTCCTACTGTCGTTATTCGGTTTGGTGCTATGCACATAATATTCTACTCCTTTGCTTGCGTATGTATTAGTAGGCCAACCAAAAATAGTTTTAGAAATCCACAAAAACGTAGTGAAAATTTTTAAAATATTAGTTTTCTAGACTAATAATAACTTATAATTTTAAAATTCAGTAAAAAGATATAAAAATGCAAAATTGCAATTGCAATTTGCAATTCATAAAAAGCTTATGCGGATAGTAAACATATTTCAAACGTGGATTTTTTATTGTATGTTTGTATGTATGTATGTATGGTTCCCCCCTGTAGGGATGAGATTAAGGATATGCAGAAAATAAATCAAATTTAATTAAAAATAAAATAAAATAATAGTTGTATTCGGCAACACTGAAGGTAAATTAAAAAAAAATAAATTTCTATGGCAACGTTTGCTATTTTGGCAACACTAGACAAACAAAGAAAACAAACAAAACAAAGTCAGTCATTGATCTTATCTTGTGAGCGACAGACGTGTCTAAGTGAATCTCTCAATTGAGATTCGTAAAATCACGACACCCCCATCCTTTGAATTACTTCTAGGGTTTCCACGGCCGAAGATTCGTCGAGAGAAAGCATCCAATCTTCAGAGACAATGGTTGGCAATCCACTCCGCTTGCAATAGTCTCTTCAGATTAACCCCAGATGCATTCCCTCTGAAATATATAATTATTTATATAATGAAACACATCTTACCTGTCGGCAACTTAAGGGATTCGAACCCAAAAGTTTTCTTACCGATACCGGGAATCGAACCCAGTATGACTGGGTTACCAGACTCGTGCCAGCCTATCCAGTAGACCACATCAGCGCTCATTTTGAAAGTGGATTTTTTATTGAGTGAAAAAAATTGCTAATAACTATTTTTGTAGGATCTAAAATAAAGTAGCATCCATTAAAAGTTGTAACAAGTCATATTTTTTTTATTTTTACAACTACAAAACTGCTAAATTTCCAAAGATAAACTGTCTCGTAGTCAAAAATTGAAAGCTTTTGAACCTAAATTTAACTAATTGCCACACAAGATATTTAAAAAAAATGCCACTGATTTCTATTTCTGAACAATAAGACCCCTCAATTTTCAATACATTGTAATTTTATTTCAAATCCAGTACATATCGTTCGAAATTTCATAACTTATTTTGACCCTGCGTTTACACGGCTCTTTCGATTAAGGTTAAGCGCAATGCTATACCTTTTCATCTATCTATCTTGGGCAGGAGTATGAAACGTTTTAAGATTTCTTCATGTATCGTGATTCGTGTGACCAAGATCTATTTACTAAGTTTTAATGAATCTCGTTTTTAAACTTTTTTTTTCCTCACATTTAAGCTTTTTTTGCCTTGATGGCATTGGAGATGAAAGCTCAAATCTGAGAAAAAATAGCTTAAACCTGAAAAAAAAGGTTAAATCTGAGAGATGTTCTTCACACGGCTCTATAATGTTGCTTTCGGGTGGATATCTTACCCAGTGCACCATCTGAGTCGGCCAGCAAACGAAAGTTTATTGTGATACTTAGTGCTTCTGCCACCGCTGATTATCAAAACGGACTCCAATAGAAGTTGCTAAAAATTGAAATCTTTGCATTCATAGAAATTTTCTCTTGTGATGGCAGAAAAAAAAGAGTTACATTTCTTAAACAAAGTTGAAATCATCTAGGAAGAATCCTAAATACAATTTTAGCTGAAGACAATAAATTCATTTTCAAATCAGTTTTGGGTTTTAATTGAACTGAAATTTAAGATAGTTGGTAGAAGAATTTAATTTAAAATGTTGATCAATATGTTAAAAAAAACCAAAAGAAACTGAACACCGGAAATCAAACATACACTCCGAGCACGCCAACCCAAACTAGTACCCACTTTCGAGACCCTTCTCAATCTTTCGGAAGGGCAGTTTCATTAAAAGGTTCAGAAGATTTCAGTTTATCACGTATATCCATAGCTGAAAGTGAGTGGATCCCCACTTCGTTCCACGATAGTGGTCGACCACCGCCAGCTGATTTTCAGATTTCAATCTTCGGCCAACCAGCGTCCATTAGTACGGAATCCCTAGATTTCTGATACCTTTGGCTAGCTGGATTGGATACATGACCTATGTATGTTACTTTTCATATAGGATCCAAACTAGTGAAACTTATACGGGGAAATATGCTATCTGGTTGTGTTACATCGATGGCTTTTAATTACGTTGCTGTTGGCTTAAGTCTTTAGAAATGGTTGCTTAAGAATTGTGACAGAGTTCTAAGCACTTGTACAACCTTGTGCTGGTATATTACAACATGAATGAATTTTTAATCCAATCAGTTGAGAATAGTTGTTGACAGTAGAGAGTGAAACTTCCATCTTGGTAAGCGAAAAGTATTTTCAAAAAAGGAAGAATCCACCCACAGCTTTATGACTGACTGAGCCTTCAAGAAAACTATTCAAACCGTCATCGAATAATTATGAATGAGTGCTTCAAGTGACGTTCAATGGCTTTAAAAATACATATGACCCATTCCAGCGTGACGTCACAACGTTTGCAAAATAATTTTTTGGTATATTGTATGTAAGTTTTACAGGTCATATCGCACATTGTTAAAAATTGTACATTATAAGGTCAAAATTTAATTCTCTACAATTTGAAACCAAAAGTATTTGTATAGAATCAATAGTAAACAAAATATAAGCAAAAGGAATCGTGACGTCACAACGCGCCTCTTTTTCCACTTTTCAGTTTTTTATACAACGCCGCATTTTTCTGCTCTTCTATTTGATCAAATTTTATGAAAATTTCAGGAAAGTATCGATTCATTACAACAAACAAATCGCTGTTTTTGATTTTTTCAAATTTTGATTTCAATTTATTTTAGGGCGATTCAGTTTCGTGACGTCACAACGCACCATTTTTTTCAAGCAGGGTTTTGCAAAGCGTTGTGACGTCACGAAATTTTATGGTTAGCTACATGAAATAAATCAAAGTATAATCTTAAAATTAATGCTTAATTTACTAAAAATGCTCAAAAACTCAATAAATAATGTGATTTGGTGATGAAATCGATCCATTTATTCCCAAAAATTAAAAGGAATTAAATCTCAAAGGCCCATATAAGCAAGCATATAAGGTTTGCAACACTGCTCACATCAATTTTATTCGAAGTTTTTTTGTGCGATCATGTGAATATTATTTAGGACAGAACTAATACTAGGAAATATTTATTCGTAAAAGCGTTGAAATATGTTTCTGAATCTTTTCAATCTTTAATTGCAAAGGAAAGGAAAAAAAAAACGATAATTTCAAAGCCTTCGATCTTTTCAAAGATAGTTAATCGACACTGGAGTGCCTAAATCAGCCATCTAATGAAAATCTTATCAGTTGCAAGCTTAAATAGATTCTAGGCCTAACACAAAGTCCAGTGCCAAATTTGGGGATTGGCCTACGGAAATAGAGGGCACAATGATCCTAAAATTTGTATGGAATTATGAGAAATTGGGTTTGGAAGGACATGAAAACCAAGTTATGCACCAATTTCTGAAGTCCCTATCGGCTGATTTGTTTTAATTATAGTCATTCACAAAACCTTCATTGTGACAAATAGTTTATCTCAAGATCCCATTTCGACAATGGTTTAGTTTAAAAGGTTTTTGAGTTTCAAAAATTAGCTTCTGATGGGTCAAATACAAAAAAAATACCTGAATGATCGTTAATCGACGCTTATTTTGAACGTTATAGCGTTTTGAGCGAAACGCGTTCCTCAGATGAAATATTGTCATAATAAGAGCTTTAAAATATTCAAATTAAAAGAAAAATTGGTTGATAAAGACCTAAATTATTGACGGAAAACGGTTTTTTTTTATCATGCCGAACAAAATCTACATAATTCCATACAGTCTTCAGGTGCGTTGCGCAACCTCTTTCCTTAGAATAATTTGACCCAAATTTTGCATGAGACCTTGTGCTAGTACATATTTGAATTTATTTAATTTTGTAATTCAGTTCAAAGTCTCTTTTGTGAGATTTTATGTGAACACGGGGTTCGATTTGGATTTTCTAGTGACATTCTTTGAGGTGGAAATTTCAATAAGTGCAGTTTTTTTTTATTAAAATAATGTAATTAATTTTAATAATTAATTTTCTATGAAAATCTTATGAATTTTTTAATAAGAAAATTAATCTAATAAGTTTACCATGTTCAAAGATTTTTTTAATCTCATTACATTTATTTCATGGAACTTATTTTGTTTGAACATAATGCCAGAAAGAAATAGAAGCTACTAGCGGCGTTTTTCATTCTAACATAGATATATGAAGAACTTGATGTTTTGCAAGATTTTTATTCAAATCACAGATAACTACCTGCTTTATGATTCACAAATATTTTTTTACAAAATCGATGAGGATTTCATTTGTTTGAAAGTTTGATTACTCTTGAATCAAGCGTTTTAAAGCGCTGTTTTATATGTTTTATTAGAAATGATTAAAAACTACTGAGTTAATGCAAAAAATAAACTAGTTTCTTTAAAAACTTGATAATAGAATTCGTTTATTGAAGCACATTGTTGTGTTGAACTTGTATTGAAGAAATACTATCGTAGTGTTGAAGTAAATAGTCTTGAACGTTTTCGAATATAAGTAAATAAATTTTCGTGACGTCACAACGCATTCTTTACCCGGGTGCAACTCACAACCTGCTAAACCGATTTTCAATCTTTAAATTGCATTAAATTCCACTCAAAAAGTTTGAAGAGACCTCCAATTTTCGACAATATGTGAAATTTCAGAAAATCACAAATTTAAAAACAGTAGAATTTTCGTGACGTCACAACGCTTCAAAATAGATACCTTTATCAACGATTCTGGAGCGTAAACTTGCAGTGATTGTTATTTATCTTATATCATGCTTAAAAGATGGCTTTTTTACCATCATTTTGCAATTATTGTTTTTGACATAGCTAGATTTTTGACAAAGTTATGTTATAAATAAAAAATATTTGCAAAAATGAATTTAATTTAATACTAAAATTTTTAAATTTCAACGTTAACATACGCAATTCTAAAAAAAGGTAGCTGAAAATCTTTTAATGGAAAATGACACTCAAGAAATGACCTTTCTAACGCTATGTAATTTATTTTTGGATAATGAAAAATAAAAATCGGTTCTCCAGTTGAGGGGTGCTTGGAATGGGTCATATACATATGTAGATACGTGTGTTTATCAAATCATAGAAAAATTACAGAAACCCACTGACGGACACTACCAGTTTCAAACTTCTCTTGCTCACAGTCTTCGGAACATAAGATTAAAATAACTTTTGCGACTTTAGTTTTAATGTTGCTGTTAATTTTCAACTTACTATCCGAAGTTTCTCTCCATCCTGAATGATATATTGTGATTAGTGCCGGTGAAATTCAATGTCAGTTTTACTCTGAAGTAAACCCAAAAGAAAGAAACCATTTGTGTCTGGCAATGATAATTATATTTTTATCCCTTTGGGATGCGGTAAGATAAATGCTCTTGATCTCTGTCCGTTACTGAGATGTTTGCTTGATCTATCGATTACAAGTAAAATCCATGCTTTTCCCATTAATGTTCTGGCAAGGAAACTAATCACTTTGGTAGATTGGGTGTATGGTCAGAGAAAATCCGAAGGGTTTACAAATGTCTTGCTTCCGAAGTGATAACGGTGATTGTGTTTTCTAAATGAGACTTTTGTTCCTGTTACCCAAATAAATATTCTTACATTGATATTTGAAAAAAAACTGTGCATTAACTTTTCTAATTAATCCTTTTTTTTAACTTTTCAGATTATGCATCATTAATGAGTAAGTAATCTTACAGGCTATTTGCATCAATCGATCGATCGAGCCTTCACCACCTTCTGGATACTAGAAAAATGTATGAAATAGATAAAAAAAAAACAATGTTAAAAAATATCATAATTTTTTTCGACTCACGAAAATGCTTCCTGTTCATCTACGATTTCATAAATCGTTTCAACTTTTGAAGCATATCAACTTGAAATAACACGCTGTCAGAAAATGTAAAAAACCGGCGAGTTGATTAATTTTTCCAAAAATATAAGAAGAAAAAAAGAAAATGGGATCAAATATCCTCATTCTTCCCTAAAGTTTATGAACCAAAAAAGACTTGTGAAAAAATTGAAAAGAAATCGATTTTGAAAAATCTTTTAAGAAAATCAACATAGATAAAACTTTCCTAAACACAAATTTTTACTTAAAAAGTCTTATAAATCAAAGGAAGAATAGTCTGATGACAAAAATGAAAAAAGTAACAAAAATGACAAAAATGACAAAAATGACAAAAATTACAAAAATGACAAAAATGACAAAAATGACAAAAATGACAAAAATGACAAAAATGACAAAAATGACAAAAATGACAAAAATGACAAAAATGACAAAAATGACAAAAATGACAAAAATGACAAAAATGACAAAAATGACAAAAATGACAAAAATGACAAAAATGACAAAAATGACAAAAATGACAAAAATGACAAAAATGACAAAAATGACAAAAATGACAAAAATGACAAAAATGACAAAACCTGACAAAAATGACATAAATGACAAAAAATGACAAAAATGACACAAATGACAAAAATGACAAAAATGACAAAAATGACAAAAATGACAAAAATGACAAAAATGACAAAAATGACAAAAATGACAAAAATGACAAAAATGACAAAAATGACAAAAATGACAAAAATGACAAAAATGACAAAAATGACAAAAATGACAAAAATGACAGAAATGACAAAAATGACAAAAATGACAAAAATGACAAAAATGACAAAAATGACAAAAATGACAAAAATGACAAAAATGACAAAAATGACAAAAATGACAAAAATGACAAAAATGACAAAAATGACAAAAATGACAAAAATGACAAAAATGACAAAAATGACAAAAATGACAAAAATGACAAAAATGACAAAAATGACAAAAATGACAAAAATGACAAAAATGACAAAAATGACAAAAATGACAAAAATGACAAAAATGACAAAAATGACAAAAATGACAAAAATGACAAAAATGACAAAAATGACAAAAATGACAAAAATGACAAAAATGACAAAAATGACAAAAATGACAAAAATGACAAAAATGACAAAAATGACAAAAATGACAAAAATGACAAAAATGACAAAAATGACAAAAATGACAAAAATGACAAAAATGATAAAAATGCCAAAAATGGCAAAAATGACAAAAATGACAAAAATGACAAAAATGACAAAAATGACAAAAATGACAAAAATGACAAAAATGACAAAAATGACAAAAATGACAAAAATGACAAAAATGACAAAAATGACAAAAATGACAAAAATGACAAAAATGACAAAAATGACAAAAATGACAAAAATGACAAAAATGACAAAAATGACAAAAATGACAAAAATGACAAAAATGACAAAAATGACAAAAATGACAAAAATGACAAAAATGACAAAAATGACAAAAATGACAAAAATGACAAAAATGACAAAAATGACAAAAATGACAAAAATGACAAAAATGACAAAAATGACAAAAATGACAAAAATGACAAAAATGACAAAAATGACAAAAATGACAAAAATGACAAAAATGACAAAAATGACAAAAATGACAAAAATGACAAAAATGACAAAAATGACAAAAATGACAAAAATGACAAAAATGACAAAAATGACAAAAATGACAAAAATGACAAAAATGACAAAAATGACAAAAATGACAAAAATGACAAAAATGACAAAAATGACAAAAATGACAAAAATGACAAAAATGACAAAAATGACAAAAATGACAAAAATGACAAAAATGACAAAAATGACAAAAATGGCAAAAATGACAAAAATGACAAAAATGACAAAAATGACAAAAATGACAAAAATGACAAAAATGACAAAAATGACAAAAATGACAAAAATGACAAAAATGACAAAAATGACAAAAATGACAAAAATGACAAAAATGACAAAAATGACAAAAATGACAAAAATGACAAAAATGACAAAAATGATAAAAATGGCAAAAATGGCAAAAATGACAAAAATGACAAAAATGACAAAAATGACAAAAATGACAAAAATGATAAAAATGACAAAAATGACAAAAATGACAAAAATGACAAAAATGACAAAAATAACAAAAATGACAAAAATGACAAAAATGACAAAAATGACAAAAATGACAAAAATGACAAAAATGACAAAAATGACAAAAATGACAAAAATGACAAAAATGACAAAAATGACAAAAATGACAAAAATGACAAAAATGACAAACATGACAAAAATGACAAAAATGACAAAAATGACAAAAATGACAAAAATGACAAAAATTTAAAAAAATTACAAATATTTCATAAATTACAAAAATTATTTAAAACTACAAATATTACAAAAATAAATTTCAGTTGTATACTACACATTAATATATTTCTTCAATTTTTACTCTGACCTGAATACTAAATATGGCACTGAAAAGAATGAATTATTATTTGATTTACTACAATTTTTAACAATTCAATTTTTAACCCTAAATAAAGTTTTGTTTATTTAATATCAATTTGCTGCAGAGTTGATACATCCGCGTTATGAAACATATTAGTTTTTCAATTCAGACTTGGATTCTAATATCTTCAAAGCAGTTTTGAAAACTTAAAAGTGAATTGAGAATCTGAATATGAATATTAAGCTAACTTAAAAGCTAGGAATCTGGATATTGGTTAAACATTGTTTATTATGATAAAATTTAATTAATTTCGTAATTATTTTTGAAATCTCGAAATAAAAGGGAATATTCAAGCCTCAACTGTTCAGCTGGGATGAGTTTCAGTGTTACGTTCCGAATAATCAAAGTGGTGGGACAGTGTGGTCAGTTTCGGTGTGTTGCGATCTGTCCACGGCTAAAATAATTCAAGAGTTCTACTCAGAACTAAAGCCAAAACCTCGAAATCTTATTCCAGATCCACAATTATTTTGCAGTTTTTCAAAAAAAAATTTCAGTTGTTGGTAGAAATTGAGTTCGAATTTTAATAAAATAAGACTTGTTCACCAGATTGCACAGATTTTGGCCGACTTTGTTTCCATTATTTGCGAAATCAACAGAAAATTTTGAAATATTCTTCAAAAATATTCTACGTCACGGTGTCTTTCGAAGAAGGATTAAAAGAAAAAAATACAGTAACGCTAATTTTTGCATTGGCAGAAAGTAGAGCTTTTCAAGGTTCATTTTCACCAAAAATTAGAATATTCTGTCGGTGACCCCCATACAAAATATTTTTTTGATAATTTTCTATTTAAATTCTTCAAAAAATAAATATATTTTTAGTGTTTTATATTTTTAGAGGTGCCATTATCCTAAGTTTTTTTTTCAATACTTTTGAATTGAACTAATAACTCAACAATGTCATGAAAAACTTTGAAAAAAAATATTTTTTTTTAAACAAGTTACAGAGCTGTTTAAACCAAAAAATTCTTCAAAAGTATATTCTAACCCTAAAATTTAAAATTTGGCTGGCAAATCCTGTCAGAAGTCTGAGATGGTCAGTTTATTTGAAATTATTAGAATTATCTGAAATAATATGAATCCATTTGAATCCTTTATTTTTAAACTGGAGAGAATTTTATTTAAAAAAAAAACTCAGCGTTTTTAGACTGGAAAGAATTTTATTTTAAAAAAAATCTCAATGATCAACAAAATCCGTTAACACTAGGAATCGCTATAACTTTTTTTGATAACGCTTATCGTGATGCGATCTGGAGTAGAAATGTTTGCCTTAGTTTAGGCTGAGAAAAAAATAATAAGATAATGAATATGGTAAAGTAAACGATACGTTAAAAACAATTTTAGAAGAGAAATCAGTTTTTGAACTTCTCATAAGTTAAATGTCTCGAAATTCCATTCGCACTTTAGACTCAAGACAAATCGCTGCAGCAGTTCAATCAAGCTTAAATTTTGCTTGTAACTGTCTTTTGATAGATTAGCGTTATATGCCTGGAGTTTCAGTTAACTTTTCTATTTTTATTTTTTTTCTCGCCGAATTTTTGTACCCCTGCGGTACTCTGTAATTCTTCCTTAATTAAGCATTAATGTTACAATGCAATAATCTAAACCTCTACAATTTTGTACCAATTATGGTAAAACTATAGAAATCATTGGTTTGAATAAACCATAAAAATCGAAAAAAAAACAAAAAAAAGCATAGATGTGGTCTAAAACTGTCAATAAAATTGAAATTTATCTTGAAAAAAACTCGTTTTTCATCGCTTTGTTATTCATGAAATTGAACAATATCAACAGTACTTCAATTCTTAAGCAAAAATAAAGTTCAAATTATTGATAGAAAATTTATTCAAATTCAATTTGAGAAAGATAAATTTTAAAATTGATGTTATGTAGCAGAAAATAAACGAATTTCAGTGCAAGTACTTTAACTTTTAACTTAATTTTATATTTTAACTTTTATTGAAAACTGGTCTGCTTAGATATGTTCAAATTTAATCTGAGGTAAACAAAATTCAAAAATGCCATAAACGAGTGGTATCATAAAGAATAAGATTTTTGTTTTCTAAAGTGCGTATCCATATGCATTAGAGCCTGGAAATATTGTGGAAATATTTCAAAGAACAATTTTGGAAAAAAGAAGAGATTTTTTATATTTTGTTGGAAACAAAACAAATGGTGTTGGACTGTTCTCATTCATGTATCATAAAATTTATTTTAACCAGAATTAGTTCTCCAAGATATTTCTGAAAATCCAAATCACTTATCTTTCCAGTAGTAGACAGTGGTTCAGAATTTAGAAAACTTGAATAAAATAAGAAAAAAAATATGTTTTAATGATAAAAGTTACTATTCCATTGCCCTGGAATAATTCCACAGATAAACATGTCTAAATATAGACTACAAATCTTCAAAAACCAAAACGTATGGGGACTCACCGACCAAATATTTTAATTTTGCTTGAGAAAGACTCAGAAAAACGCCAAATTTTCCATTTCTGAAAAAAAAGTTACTGTATTTTTTGTTTTAAACATCTTCTATAAACACACCGTGACGTATTTTGCGATCAAATTGTCAGAGCAAATTTTATCAATATTAATACCAACGATTTTTCAGAAACTTGAAATATGATTTAAATTTTACTGATGTGTTTTGAAATTCAAAAAAAGGTTTTTAAGTGTTTTTCTTCATTATTTTTATTAAATAATTTTTATATAAAAAAATTGTTAGAATTACTCTAGATTTTGTGGATCCAAATTTGATTATAAATATGAAATTCAATTTCTGTGATCAGATTTCAGGTTCTTTATGTATGTTGGTAATCCACCATGGGTGCACGGATTCACCGCAGTTTCTGCCAAAGTATGGGTTCACATACATTCCTTAGATTATTAAGTTCGACAAATCTCCAATGCAGCGCGCCACCATACCCGGACCCCATGGCTTCGTATGAACTGTTATGTGGTGAACGTATTGCGTGTGTTGATGTAGGTATATTTTGGAAGAACGAATCAATCAGGTGGGCTAGTTTACTTACAGGTATTCCGGCATCCGTGTATATACCTGGCCAGCTGGCAACTGATTGAACATTCCAATTGTATAGTCAGTTATATAATGAAACACCTCTTACCTGTCGGCCCGCTTATGGAATTCGAACCCAAAAGTTTTTCTTGCCGATACCGGGAATCGAACCCAGTACGCCTGGCGTACCAATACCAGACTCGCGCCAGCATATCCACTAGTCCACATCGGCGCTATCAGATTTCAGGTTCTATATTCCAGTAAATGAAATCCAGTTTGGATCATCATTGGAAATAAACCTGATTCGAATTTTGGTTTTATATTTGAAGTCTCAACTAGATGTATTTTCCATATTCAAAACTCATCATTTCGAACTGTAAAAAATTAAAATAACAACTAGGTACTACAATATTTCAACTTTTAATTATTTCGCAGCTTTGCAACTCAAGATGATATGGTAATGGTAATTAAAAATTGAAAAATCCGAAACAGTTTCATCAATAAGATTTACAAATTGAATTTCAAATAAATAAGTTATGAAAGAATTCATATTGGAAGATGAAAATTCAGAGTTCAAATCAGTTTCTGGTTAAGGATTTTGATACAAATTTTGCTTGTTGGTTCCTTATTTAAAAAAAATTATCTTTTGAAATTAAGACTTAGTTAGACTAAGACTAAGTAATCAGTTTCGGAATTCAGATTTTACACTCAGGTTCAAAAGGCGGAATTCAGATCTGGAATTCAGCTCGAAGTTAAATTTTGTAATCAAGATAAACATATCAATTGTTGCGACGATTACGGCCCCCCTCTCACTAACACCACACGAAAGTGAAAGTGAATAGTTTGCACAAAAAAACTTTATGATTTTAATGCCTTAATAAAACTTCTTATATTAAAAATAAAATAATAAACATATCAATTTGAAAATTTCGTTAAGGAGGCAAATAGCAGGAAATCGCAATATCATAGTTTTTATTCTAGATTCAAAATTTAAATTTCATATTTAATCAGAATCAGTTTGGAAACAAGGGAATCTTAATATAAAATATTTTTTTAAGAATTTTATTGGTCAAAGAACTTGTACTTTATCTACAAGCAAAAATTGAGCTGTATTATTGTAGAGTAGTAGAATGAATCTGATTTGAACTGAAAACACAAACTCTTACTTTTATTTCTAAGTATCATTTGCATTCCTTATACATTATAGAAAGATCGTATGAAAGTTGAAAAAACATTGTTTACCTACCAAAGTAGAGGCAATATACATAAAGTCCATTTATTTCTTAAGCGACGAAAACTACACCAATTGGGCGTTATCCGACACCTTATTCGTACCTATCGTAGGAATGCTATAATGAGAGGCCCGACACGCTCCCGGTTCTAAGCGTGTGGCTTAAGCGCTCCTCCCGAATGGTAAGCCACCTGCCCATGCTAGGGGTTCGGATCGTTGGACGAGACCCAACCCTCTACTTGGAGCGGGAAAGAAGGATTCTTATTGGATTCACGGCCAATCTCCGCAGTAAAGGAGCAACAAATGAATCAACTACGAACAACGAACAAATTGAAACCCTCTTTCCGTTTACCCTAATCTTCTCATCATCACAAATATAGTCATTAATTTATTACAATCGTGTTTTTATTGTATTTTGTTCTGTGTGTTGTGTGAATTTTACATAGTATTGTTTGGCTTTTTTCCCTCTTCAAATTCATTATGGCAGTGCATTTAGTGGAGACGCTTGGTTTCTGCTGAACTGATCAGGTCCGATTCAATATGAATTTTTCCATCTTAATTAAAATTTTCTTATCCGTGGGTGATGAAATGGCTACTTTAATCGGCTCGCCCATCCGCCCACGTTAGTCTATCAAAATAACGCGACCGACTAGCTTTCCACTAGCGCAACGAAAACGGCTAGAGTAGCGTATACTAGGGAAAGTGATACACTGTACAGCAATCACTAATGTAGTAAGTAGGGCTTATTATGAGTACTCACTTAGTCCGATAGCTATTTGGCGGGTTTTTGGTGAAAACTTCTACCCCACCAGTTTAGCTACGTCCTTGAAAGTAACTATCGCTCTCCCGGTTGACGGGCTGTGCAGGTAGCTAGGACGGGGGTCTAGAATAATTTTTGCTTGGCCGGTAGCGCCTTAGCAATTGGGCTGTTACGTGGGGTGCCCGCTGGATATATCTTTGCAAGTAAAGTTGCTCTGGTGGGGGTGGAGGACTAATGAAACATCGTGGCTGAAGTAACTGACGGGCTTGTTGTCAGCCACTAACGACGCATGCGAACCCGAAACACCGTTCCAAATCTGGCTGGCGGTGTCGTTAGTGATTCACGTGGGGATGTTGGTGGTTTGTGGCCGGAAACTGTCTCCCAGATAGGTGTGAAAAGCCTCCCGAAAAAGGTCATTCACCTGGCGCAAAAAGGAATGTGGTTGGTGATCTAAAGCAGGACAGTATCTTAAACCACATGTTTTGAACCAGAAACGTGTCGATCTATTTCAATGATGATTTCAATGATGGTTCAATTGGGGTGGAGCCTCAACTGAAGCTCAAGACTTAACAAGTTTTTTTTTCAAATTTGTTGCTTTTTAGTCTTCCACAAAACAATATCATCGTAATGATTGGTAGCGCTGCGTTTGAGTTACTTGCGCGTTCTGTACCATTCTCATCTACAGGCCATTGTAGTCTAGCGATACCGTGCGTACTCATTTAAGCCTATAGTATGCACTCTTTGAATGTTTCAATAAACATTATTTTTGTCGTTAACACAGTTGTTAAACACTGAGCGTGATAAGTGCCTTTGAGTATGCCAATTGTGATCAATAGGTACAAAATTAAAATATTCGTACAAGAATACTTCAAAAGAAAATTCATAATTGTCATGTAAGTTATATAACCTTCAAAACATTGGACATTGGACATGTGATTGAATTTAAATATCTCGGTGCCATTCCAGATAACACGAAACTTGAAGAATCCCGCTTATCCGAGCTCCAGTTATTCAAGTTTCCGCTTTATCCGAACCACCATTTTCATACAAAGTCCATGTAAAGTTGTGTTTTATCATCGCAATGTATTCTTAAATTAATAAATCAAGCAAAAGGGTAGGGTTTGTCAATGTATTTCGTTCAACCCTAGTTTTCACTTATTCACTTATCGGGCAAGCGGGGTTCTACTGTACATCCTATTGCATACCAGCCGGGCGCAAAGCTCGAGAAATATATGGATCTTGTGTCAAACTGATGTCTGGGATAACGCGGAGGCTTAGAACATTGGAGATCGGAAAAGTGGGGTTCTACTGTTTAACTTTTCTCCTGACTTTTTGGATAAATAATCTCAATGCACCCTTTTTTATGTTGTGGTGGGATACGGTAACCCTATTCTAGTCTGCATATTCGACCCATGTTCTTTTCAAGTTGGTTTTATTACTTGATCATTAAGATGAAACCATTTATCCACAATTCATTCAAAGGATCTCGTGTCCTACATTGTACTCTTCTCTAGGGAGCTTAAAAATTTCATATTAGCATCCATAAAGATCCTAATGCAAGTTTCACTGGTCCATGCTAAGCTGTGTACTTTAAAATGGAGATTCTTTCTCACCATCAGCCAAACATTGCCAAGCAAGATGGAGCGCGTTTATTGATTCAGTCTTTGTGAGGAGTCAGCATCCCACTCAGTCACTTCAGAGGGCGAGCCTTTTGGGGTGCAAGAAGCATAGAGCACATGCATAGTTAATAAGCGCAATTCGTTTCGCTTTCTTGGCCAAATCGTGAGCATGTGATTTTCGGTAGAAGCTTGGAAAGGGTTTGGTACTTCAGCATCTAGTTACTTATCCCTATCCTACTTACTCGTCCAATCCTTTGCAAAACAACGACGACGACGACCGAAGGATAGATACCTACTTGTTCTCGAGAACAGATTGAATTTGCGAAAGCATGCACCGGAATAAGGGTGCCGTGCCATCAACCGGATTACTCGAGCACTCTTTACTTACGAATATAAATTCCATTCGGGAGAGCTGCCGGAAAATTTCGCTGCCATAGAGTGGAGAGAAACACTTTGGCTCGGCGCCCGACTTTACAACTGTTTACGGTATGCAAAAGACAATCGGCCATTTTAACAAAGGTTCTTTTATTTATGGGGCAAATAACCAAATCAGTGGCTGTGGAAATTGGTCGATTACCCCTTTGCTCCATAAATAAAGTAAAAAGGTTGGTTTTAGAAACATGCACAGCACTTCAACAGTTTTCGAAATGCAACAGGCAATCACCGAAAGCAAGAACCATCCGTTTAGAGGTGGACTCTTGCACTTTTAAACTGGGTGCATTTTGTCCTTCGTGGCCGTCCAAGATAAGTGTGATACTGTATTTCTTTTTTTAAGGGTGCTCAACCCAAAAAAAGGGATTTCTTGTTTTGTTGGGTAATGTCAAAAATGTTTTTATTGAAAAGTTTTTTTTCCCTTAAAGATTTGCCCATTCGTTATCGGAGTTTTGTAGGTCGAATGTATTCCGTACCAAACAAGAACAGAAAGATACTTTCCGGAAGCAGAACCGGAATGGATTGCCCAGAAACATGTTCCCAGCTGTTGAAGTTCTCGCAATGGAAATGGGATAACCGATTTCATATGCCAGTGAGACTCTTTGAAGCAAAGTGTAGAGGCCAGCAGATGTATTTCTCTGATGCCAGAAGAAGAAATGTGT
This sequence comes from Uranotaenia lowii, assembly GCF_029784155.1. Classification (NCBI taxonomy): domain Eukaryota; kingdom Metazoa; phylum Arthropoda; class Insecta; order Diptera; family Culicidae; genus Uranotaenia; species Uranotaenia lowii. Next base: position 159,554,364 of record NC_073693.1, on the reverse strand, counting down.
GTGTGTTTGAAAAATTTCAAAACGACTAGCAACCGGAAAACAATAAACTGGTCCAGTAAGGAATAGTAAACGTACAATTGTAGTTAGGTATCTGCATTTTTTCCCCAAGAAGCAACCAAGTGTGATCAAACTAGAAAGAAATTTACAATTCGAAACGCCCAAGCTGCGAGCTTAGGATTTATGCTTTACGATTTAGAATGTTTTCATCCCTATGCTTAGATGGGATTCAAAGTGGGTGGAATAGAAATGAAGCCTGATTAAAGCCGTCCAGAGCTCACAAAAGGTGCATCTTGCAAACCCACAGCTTGAGCTCTGCTGCATCATACGGCCAGTTAACTCGAAAATAAATGGAAACTAAACAGAAAGAAAGGGCAAAATTGTGTTCTTTCGAGTGATTACCCGTACACAGAGGACGGTACAAAATGCTATGAAAGACATCGCTCATACATGTACACAATCAAAGGTTGAATGGTGACAATGGCAAAGGATTCAACAATGGTAAACATTTTCTGTGCTCAATCTATTGCTTGTGTGAGCTGCGATTGTCATTTTGAAAATTTTTGTTTTGTGTTCATATAGGAAATAAATAAAATAAAAACACATAGCCACTAATAATGTGAACATAAATAGAGGCTATGCACAAAGTAAGAAACAATTATTAAGGGTTAGTGGAATATCGAATTGGTTCTCAATGAGACACTACGAAAAACAATCCATAATGTTTTTTTTAAGAATCTATACAGTACCAGTATACGAGCTATAATTTTAGCACCTATTATCTTTTATTGCGGTTTCAGCTAGTGATCACATGAGTGTTTAGAAAAGCTTTAGTCGAAAATACTAAAAAACTACACGTTTGGTTATTGTGTTGAAGAAAAGTGGAAATAGTGAAACCATGAGCTTGTAGAAACGTGAATTTAAGTGCTAAAATGATCCACTAAGATTTTGCTGCGCGTATAGAAATTATATTTTCACCACCTCAGCAAAGTTTATTGCTTCATTACGAGCTGCTTATCGTATCTATTTTAAAATTGATACAGAGAACCTAGATCAACCGTGAGTTCCAAGCGTTTTATGCAATTCATGCAAAACATTCTCAGCATGATTGATGGCTGGTGCAGGTTATGAACTTATTAATATTTTTGGTGTTATACTTTTTTTTTGTGAATAACAATATTTAACATAGCTAAATTATTAATAAAACTCAGTCGCTATTTGTCATTCGATGCACCCACGAAGTGCCGCAAACCTTCGTGTCATACAAATGATTGCTATTTTTGTTTAACAAAGGTGCAACAACTAGGCCGTCATAAAAAAGTTGAGTATACACAGGTAGCATCAGTGGTGAAATGAATCGCACATTCTGGGAAGATAGTGAATATTCTTCGAAGATGGTGAATATTCTAGAAAAGCTCCAGATTTAGATGAAGGAATATTGAACCCAGAAAGAAAACCTAGACTATACACACAATCAGATCTGAATGATTTGGTTAGAGATTTAGATCAATCAAAACAAAAATCGGAGATATAGACATCTCGATTGAATAAAAGAAACTTTCAAAGTTAAGGTAACCACTCAAAGAAATCGTCATAAAAGGTTCGCAAAATATAATGCTATTACAGACAAGGTGTGTTTTTGTAAAAAAAACAAGGCTTTTTGAGGAATTTGGTCAGCATATTTTTTTTGTTTCGATTAAAGTCGTTTTAAAATTTCGTTTTTATCATTCGAGACTTAGGTGAGCATTATGACCCAGTTGAACGGCGTTTGTAGACAGTAGTAAACAAAGCTTAAAGGCTGTCTTACTACATGAAGGAAGTAACAAATCTTCGATTCATTTAGCCCATGCCGTCAACCTGAAAGAGACTCTGTTACTTGGCTTAATCAAATACAAAGATCACAAATGGAAAATTTTCTTCAGCAAGGTTACACCAAATACATGTGTTTTTTTTTAAGTAAACGGGTTAGCCGAGCAGGTGATGAGCATTACGCCAAAACGCAATAACTTCTCCATTGGAAAGGAAAATGTTAAGTGTAATTCACTTGTTGAATTATACTTCCACCACTGCGCATGAACTTGGGACTTTTAAAAAAAAATTAAATCAATGGAAAAGAAGGACTTGCATTCAAGCATTTGAAAATAGTTTTCCCAAACTTGTCGGACGTGAAAATAAAAGAGAGCATATTTGTGGGCCCACAAATAAAAAAAATTGACCAACGACGACACCGAATGAAGCAAAATCGTGGCAATCATTCAAGAAAGTGGTAAAAAACTTTTTATGAAGCTTAAGAAGTGTCGATTAAGAGACTATCGTTGGAGACTCATTTTAAGCGGGTTTGTGCCAACGTAAGAACTTAACTCACAATTAACACATGACGTATTACAGGACACGACACTTAACGTTCTTACAAACGGAAAAAGGATCCAAAATTACCTTTTTTGTCGACCGGTTTCGGGCGCGGGCTGTTGCCCATCTACAGGACGATGTCCGACTGATCACACGAAGAAATTGTCGGCAGGATCGTACTACGGATGTCGTAGTATTCTTTGGAGAGTTGCTTCAAAGCTATAAAAAATTAGGTAAAAATAGTTTTTTCAATTATGTTATCAATTTATTTAATTTTTTGTTTTTTTTTTAATCAGGTGTATCCATGTCTTTGAAGATGCACTTCTTAGATTCCCATTTGAATTTTCCCAAATAATCACGGTGATGAAAGTGATGAGCATGGCGAACGTTTTCACCAAAAAATAAAAGTCATGAAACGTCATTATCAAGGCTTTTGGGAGGAAGCAATGTTGGATGACTATTGTTGGTTTCTGATTCAAGAAACAGATGTCAATCATTTCTAACATTGTTCACTTTAAGTGGATATGTATTAGAATAGGTTCCAATATTAAATTATTTCCGAGTCATTTTGAGCATAGATTGTCAACTGATACTGTGTTCACCTTACTGGCAAGATGATATAGTTGGTGATGTGAGTTCGACTCTCCCTACGGCGCTGTGGTTTTATTTTATTTTCTTGTTTCTGGGATGAACTATCCGATAGAAAAGTGATCCCATAATATCTTTTTTCTTGTTTCGCTTGAATGTAGTGGTCATGACTAATTTTGGATGGGAGCTCGAGTCCTTATGCCAGTAATGATTTTTCAAACATACCGTCTTCGGCACAGTGCGCATTATCGGCACAGAGATTTGCTAAGTAGGCATTGGATTTTTGCAACCTCTGAACTCTGCAAGATGGTCGATGCCCATGGTGATGGTAAAAACAACCCCGCCCAAGGAAACGAAAATAGGTTGACAGAATGGGTGCGATGACTTCCGGTTCGTGGGAACAAAAACGAAAGTTATATGGGAGGGCAGGGATGCCATTCTCTAGCGTGAAAGACGATAGCTGTCAAGCCACGAAAAAGCAAAGACAATAACAAACACGATGTTGTGCATAATAATAGCACTGATAAGCTGATATAACTTCCCCAGCGTAGGAGAAAAATATTCATCGCCCAGAGCACCTGGCGCCAACTAGCTCATCATTCCCAAAGCTTCGTTTCCCGATCATGTAATTTCGCGATCAATAGCTAAATTTCGATTTTTTCGTAAATCATTCAATTTTTATTTAACAATTCGAAAATATTTTTTTTTGAAGAGTTATGTAACTCAGTTAGTTTAAATTTTATTTTCAATATATCGGATCAATTCTATTCTTGTTGAAAAAGAGTGAATGATTTTTTAAAAATTTTATCCAAAGGGGAAATTTCAAGAAATCATCTGAAATCTTAAAAGTATATTCTCTAATAAAATGCCTAGACTAAATCGTTCATCAGAAGATCCTTTTTTAAAGAACTGCGATTTTTTCCTCAATAAGATAAAGATCATTTTCGCTTTGAAAGTCTTTAAATCTATAACTTTTATTCATTTGCTAAAATTTATTCTTAAAAACTGTCTAACTTTAATTCAATTATATTATGAAATTATTTTTTGAATTCTAATATCCTATTAATTGGACTAGTTTTTTTTTTAATTATGAAGAATTGATTTTCATTTGTAGGCACGTTTCAAATTTTGTTCCTCAAATTTCAAAGTTCAATGAATCTAGTACATTTCAACCATTGGGACCTTTTTTCACTTGGAGGAAAACATAACAAAAATTGAACATCATAGAAACTTATACTTTTGCACGCAGAAAATTTGAAGCAGGCTAAAAATGCTTGGTAGATAAGGAAATTTCTAAATATTTTTCTACGTGTCATTAGAACACGTGGAGTAATTTTTGAATGCTAGCGTCACATTACAATCAGGGTATTAATCACTTACTAAACAGTTAAGAAACGAAACTTTGGTTGATGGAAATGTGGTGCAGAGTTATATCAGTTTATCAGTGATAATAGCATCAACAAACGATGAGTGTTCAGCTTCATATGTATTGGTAAACGCAGCCTAGCTTAGATTCTCTTTCACTAAGTAAAAAAAAAAAAATATCCAGGAAAACAAGAAATGAAAAGTCTTGAAATAAAACATGAGTTATAATAAAAAAACTATAAACTTCCTTACCAGTTAATATCATCGGTATTAGAAATGTACCGAATATTCGGTTGGCCGAATATTCGGCATCGAATATCGCCCAAAAACCGTGAAACCGAATATTTGGCTCGACGAATAGTTGAGCTAAGTATTCGGCCGAATAGAACGAATAAGCCGAATATATTTTTTTTAATTCATACAATCACGGACTTGTCAAATTTTTCAAATGGCTTTAGATCATAAATAAAATAGCCATTAGTGGCTTGTGATATAGCTCAGTTGGCAAGTCTGTTGTCTCCTGAGCCGATGTCCGCGAGTTCGAGCCCAAGAGTAAATATCGAACACAGTTGTACCGGATAAGTTTTTCAATAACAATCCGCCAACTGCAACGTTGATAAAAGTCGCGAATGCCATAAAGATGGTAAAACGACTATAATCGAAACAAAAAAAAAAAAAATAAAGAATAGCCAAAATAATGTTGAAAATGCTACATAATCATCAATAACTTATGGTTTCAATTGAAAATCTAAGGTTTATCGGTGTATCTTTCACTGTAGATCGTACAGGAGAATACTAACAAGTATTGCTTTATACTTGGATTACTGTTTATTTCAGATTTTCTTGAAATATCCAGGCTTGTCCATAAATTCAATACAGAATTCATGATAAGTCAAATCCGGCCGGGATTCCTGGCTTTATTCAAAAAAATTGCTAAAACAAATTAAAAAATATATTTTTTCTTTGAAAATTTCAAGATTTTGTGTTCAAAAACGATTGTTTGGTATACAATTTCAAAATAAACATATATTTTTGTTTGATTCGTAAATACGATTTTAATACTGCTTTAGTAATTCAACGAAAACTTTAAAATTCAAGTTATTTTCTTTCACTTTCCTCTTGTTTGTTTTTGGCCTAGATTTTGCTCAGATTTGCCCTTTCTTCTAACTATCCGGGTGGACCGGGGAGATTAAAGTATGGAATGGATCATCGTTCTTTTTAACAACTATATTGAAGATGTCTTACTCATAATGATTTCACGTGTTTGTCTCAGTTTTCACAATAACTCACTCTCTTTGGTGGTAAAGGCCCTAGAAGCGACAAGCCACCTGACGTCCTTTTAGTTATTGGTGGCATTTTTTAAATCACCTACTTGAAAAGATCTTGTAATACAGCATCTGATTATATCATCTGGTCGAAAAAAAATCAACCCAAAAATATGAGGGACATTAAGATTGAAGAAACAGAAGGAAATTAAAATAATCGCTTTTGTATTTTTGTTAAATACCCTACAGAATATTCGGCTGAATATTCGTTTGGCCGATTAGTTGAAAATGTCAATATTCGGTATTCAGCCGTTCGCCGAATACCACTATTCGGTACATCTCAAATCTGTATTCAACCCTGAATCAAAATCTATTTGTTCTAAATCTTGAGGCTCAAAATTCTGTATTTCCCCTTCTTCTGGGGCATCATCAACATTGGATTCGTTTTGATTCGAAGAGTCTCTTCGGCAGATTCACTTGAATATTATTGAAGCTTTCAGCCATTCAGTTTGAGCCATTATCCGTCGTCAAGGATTACTTATTATTTGTATCCAATTTATATTCACTTAAAACATCCCAAGTGTCTCCAACAATCTAATCCGCAGTTTATTTTTTAAAAATCATTCTTTTATTCCTAGTGTTCGTACTAACACACCTGCAGGTCCAATTATTTGAACATTTAAACTTAACACGGTCTTCCCCCGGCGACTTACGATGTCCGCGTTCAGGCAGTATATTTTATTCCTTAGTTCTTCTCCGATGTAGAGCTTGAAACGTGAAGCAACTAGTTCTTCTTTTTTGGATATGTTTCTACTATTTGTGTGAGTAAGTTTTAGTCCCTCATCCAATCGATTAAGAATTTTCGGACAGTGAGTTTATAAAAAAAAATTAACGGAATGTTACAGTAAACCAGCCAAATGGTGCAAAAAAAATATGTCTCCCGATCCGAATCCACCGAAATGTAATCCACCACGAGACTATCTCTATTCATCACTCACATTTCTTCAGCAGTTTTTGGGGGGCTGCTTCAGAAATGCCGAGCCAGATGAATTTTGAAACGCATGTGAAAATCCTACACACAAAACTTTCGAGGCCGGAATTTAGCAAAATTTTGCTCAAATTTGACCAGCTAGAAACTTAGCAATCAATTTAGCAATATTTTTTTACTTAAATTTTAGCAAACGAGAAAAAAGTTAGCCGCCGCAATTTTTACTAAAATTTCTAGCAAAAACCGGAGGAAAAGATCCGGATCTGAAATTTCGAAATTTATTGTTTATTTTTAATGGGAAAATGTTTGATTTATCATTAGAATTGATTTAATAATTTAATAATTTAATTTTGATTTTATTTTACAAACTTTTCTGAACTTAATTTGTAACACTTTTATTACAGTTCCGGCGAGTGAAATGCCAAGCGACCGATCCTAACTCACTAACGCACCGTGGTTGTTCCGGTAGCAGCGGGTTCGAAATTCCAATTCCCACTTTTGATTTCCGGACCGTTGCAAAAAAGCCCGTCGTGTTTGTCGGTGGTTGCAACCTGGAAGAAAAAAAAAATTTTTTTTTCGATTAAAAATCGAAAAATCTGTACACTTTAAAATCGGACCTTACCTGTAAGCATCCTGTGTCTATTTAGCTACCGTTTCGTCGTGGAGTTGGCCACCACAAGCACCACCAGCAACGAACATCCGGGATCGCACTTAAACGCGTTAACTTTTTATTTTTCTGCCAATCGGCGCGGCGGCTGCTGTCTGTGAACAAAGCGGCTGAAAAAACTTCGTTTTACTAAAATCAAGTTAAATAAGCTTTTTTATTGCTAAAATCAAGTAAATTAAGCTTTTTGCTAACTCGAATGTAAAAAAATATTTTTGCTAATAGAAAGTAACAGTGAATTTTTGCTAAGTGGAGCCCCGAAAATTTTGTGTGTAGATGAATCTCTATACAAATTACATACCATAACTTTTATTCCCGTAAATTCCTTGAAGTTCAGAGAATTTCGACTTTATATCAATGTCTTTCAGCTGATTAATTTAGAAAAAGGCACTTGGACACAACAGAAGCGCAAAACAACACAATCAACTTATTGACTCTACTTTGTGTACAGTCTAAGGGAACTCATTTCGCTGTTGAGTGTAGTGTGAGTGCCGAAAAAGCTGAAGAGGTTTTGTACGAGACACGACCGCAATGTTAACGTAGAATTACGCTATCTTGTTTTTTTGTACTGTATAAATCTCTTTTCAATCGAAAATTATATTAGGGTTAAAAATTGGTATGGTTCTAGAGTAAACTTGTGTGAAAATATAAGATAAACACTACAGTTATTGTTATTCGTACTTGTTAGTATGTATTTATAAGATTTTAAAGTTGTCTGTCTAACTGAAACATTTCCTTGAATCAACTATGAATGAAAGGATAAAATCCAATTTTTAAATCCAGCGTAAAAAATCGACTTGCACGTTTGAAGTGCATAGTCGCTGGATTTTGTATCATAGAGCAAGCTGCAGATCAAGCGAACAGTCTGAAATTATTCCTTTGAATTCTTTTTTGAGGGTCATCATTAGACTACAGGCGATTAATTTCGAACGCATGGTATGAAAATCAGTCATGGAATGAGCTGCTGAAGGGCATATTCCTGCCTTTTTTATAAATTTTCATCCCCGCGAACTCTACGAGTTGTTTTTTGTTGCTTTCTCGGGGTTTTTCTGATTCTTCGTTCTGCCAAAATCAACGCTTGCTATGACTATGACGGATTGAAATATCAGCTGCTAAACTTAAGTTGTCTTTCATCTCGATTCTTCGCTCGACTGTTGAGCAGTTCAGTTCACTAAAATTTGTCGTCGCGTTTTAAATTGCTTGCTGGAGCCGAAATAAGAAAGAGTTGTTCTTTTCAGAACATTATTTCGTGCTTCAAGAGGCATTATTCATTGCGGTTTTTCTACCAAACCTGAAATAAAGTTGCGTTCCCTCGCCCACCCGAGATGGGCAAAGGGAAGAACAGTAAGAGGAAAAAGCGGTCCGACCCTGATAGCGGCAAGCAGTCCTCGGGTCGCGCGTCACTGCAGAGCGAAGGCTCTCCGAAACGAAAATGTCCCCCAAGCCATGCTCGCTCGAGAAGCGACCGTACATCACGTGGATCGGAGAGCATGGATTCCGCTAGTGAAACCAGTGCATCAGTTTCACACTACACTCCCAGCGTGGCGCAGCCGCGCTCTCCAGTTCCCAGGCCTGCCGGAAACCCGCCTACTCCAACCAAAATGAAGCTCCCGCCGCTGGTGGTGAAGGATGTCCCCCTCAACAAACTGGTCAGCACCTTAGCATCAGTGAACGCCCACGCCGAGTACAAGCTGACGTCGATTGGCATAAAAGTTGTGCTTTATGTTAAGGAAGATTTCGTTCGGGTCACGAAAATCCTCAAGGATTCCAATATGGAGTTCTTCACCCACGACATCCCTGGCGAAAAACCATTCAAGGTGGTTATCCGTGGGCTCCCCAACATCAAAACCGAAGTGATTGCGGCCGAAATCACAAATCGTTACAAGCTGGTTCCCACTGGGGTTTTCCGCATTACGCGGAAAAATGAAGGCACCAGAAAACACCCGGATTGTCTTTTCCTGGTCCACTTCCAGAAGGGGACAGTCACGCTCAACGCTTTGCAAGCTGTCCGCTCACTCTTCTCCATCATCGTCCGGTGGGAGCCGTACCGTGGTGGTCATCGTGACGTCACGCAGTGCCAACGGTGCCTGGGCTTTGGTCATGGCACTCGTAACTGTAACATCGCTCCGAGGTGCAGCATCTGTGCCCAAAATCATCTATCATCTACCTGTCCGGTGGCGGAAGCAGCGGTGTTCACATGCGTAAATTGCGGAGGTGAGCATCAAGGTTCGGATCGCCAATGCCCCAAACGCGAAGAATTCAAGCAGATCCGAAAACAAGCATCAACCAACCATCAGCCTGGTCGAAACAAAAAACGAGCCCCCCCAGCGTTCACTGATGCTAATTTTCCTGCCCTTCAGACCCGCGGCCTGGACCCCAAACCATCAATCAACCCTTCTGTTGGCCAATCATCACCCCCCCCTGGCTTCCGATGGCAACCAACTCCCCCAAACAACAACTCCGATCTGTTCTCTGCGGATGAACTGATGGAAATCTTCGTCAATATGTCCGGCGCTTTACGCAAGTGTCGCAGCAAACCGGAGCAAATCCAAGTGCTCGGCAAATTCATCATCCAGTATGGCTGCTAAACCATTAATCATCTTGACCTGGAACGCTCGCTCCATCAGAGCGAAAGCAATCGAGCTTGCTGATTTCCTCCGCAAGCACAGCATCGATGTGGGCCTCTTGACGGAAACCCACCTAAAATCAGGTGACAGCTTCTGGTTGCCAGACCACAACATCATCCGACTTGATCGCACCAGCTCCAGGGGGGGTGGTGTTGCGATCATCGTGAGAAAGGGCATCCGGTACCTTATCCTGCCACACTTCCGCTCTTCTGTGATAGAGTCCCTTGGTGTCGAAGTACAAACATCATCTGGAAACATCCAAGCCATCGCTGTGTACTGTCCCCGACAGTGTACAGCCAGCAACGACCTAGCGGCTAAATTCAAGCGTGACCTGACGGCCATCACTCGCAACAGTTCCCGTTTCGTCGTGGGTGGCGATCTGAACGCTCGCCATGCAGCATGGCGCAATTATCAACAGAATCAAAACGGGCGCTTGCTGTTTGACCACTCCCAGCACGGACTGTACACGGTGCAGTTCCCAGACGAGCCCACTTTCATCTCTCCAGCGGGAAATCCTTCCACGCTGGACTTCTTCTTGACAAACATCAGCGTTACCAAGCCGGTAGCGTACAACGACCTAAGCTCCGATCACCAACCGGTGGTGGCTGAAGTCGACTTCAACGTGGTTCCACCTCCGAGATGCCAACGTAAGGATTACCACCATGTGAACTGGGCCCATTTCAGTCGTATGGTGGACCGAAACATCGACGAAAACCCACTGCTGGACACCGTAGAAGACATCGACCAAGCAATCGAGGGACTTCAACGAGCCATATCCGTGGCTGACGAGGCTCTGGTACGGCGCGTTCCTGTGAGGGGTAAGTTTGTAGCCATTGATTCCCACACCCAGCTGCTCATCAGATTAAGAAATGTGCGTAGACGCCAGTTTCAAAGAACCGGGGATCAGAGATGTTAAAATCGCGAGTCTACATACTCGCACTTTGCCCTTCTTTGCAGAACGATTTTATTTCGTTAAACTCAATCTGCAATGATGCTATCTAAAGTTCAACTCGGAAAGCATCAGGAAGTAAGCTTCGGGTAAACTCGGCAGGAGTAAACAGCAATCGGGGGGGAAACATCAGCGAAGCAAACGAACAGTTCTGCGAATTAAAAAAAAATCGTTTTCGTTCGGCAGCCGAACACATCAATCGGACAACGCATGGGGGCGTGGCTTAAATTGATAGATACAAGGGAACGAGAAACGAGCGAGAGAAGGGTGCGAGGAATGTTAACTCGGTCCGTCGGGCAACGACCGCTCGTGAGCATTCGTGTACGGTAAGCTTCGTTCTGTTGTTTCGTTGGTATGATTTTATTCCTGCGAGGCATGGAAAACATCAATTCGGAAATGTTCTCTTCGTTTTGTGAGCAATCGCGTCATGATTGGAACGAAGATAAAATCAATCTGCACACAACAAGTTAAACTCGGAAAAAATCAGCCGAATGATTCTTTCCGAAGCGAGTCTACGCACCGCTGCCGGGGATTTGAGTCTCAAACAACAAACAACTGATTTAAATAAGCAGATTGCTTCCCGGATGACCCTACTCCGAAACGAAAATTTTGAACGTGTTGTGCGTAACTTAGACGACCGCTCCCAGCCCTTTTGGAAGATAGCTAAAGTACTAAAGTCTCATCCCAAACCAATCCCTCCTCTCACAGTGGACGACTCAATTCTTGTCACACCTCATGAGAAAGCAAATGCCATAGCCGGTCATATTCTTTCATCCCACTTGCTTGGTTCTAACGTCCAAAGTCCAATGGAAGGTCAGGTTACACAAAGCGTCCACAACTTAGATGCCTCCCCTTGTGTCGTCCCCTTATCAAACAGAGTCACTGCTGACCAAGTCTGCTCAGTGCTAAAATTTACCAAAAACATGAAAGCACCAGGGTTCGATGGTATCTTCAATCTTATCCTAAAAAAGCTCAGCAACAAAGTGTACCAATTGCTTAGCAATATCTACAATAGATGCCAAGAACTACACTACTTCCCAAGACTCTGGAAAGTAGCCAAAATCATTCCCATCCGCAAACCTGGGAAAGATCCAACTTTACCTTCAAGTTACAGGCCAATCAGTCTTCTTTCCTCGCTGAGCAAGGTCTTTGAAAAACTGTTACTAAATCGGTTACTAAACTTTGTGGAGGAACAAAATATCATCTTACCTGAGCAGTTTGGTTTCAGAAAAGGGCATTCCACCTCTCATCAATTAGTCCGGGTGATGAACAACATCAGAAAGAATCGAACAGTATCGAAATCAACAGCAATGGCTTTCTTAGATGTTGAAAAGGCGTTTGACAATGTTTGGCACGAAGGACTGATACACAAACTGAGCTCATTAAATTTCCCAACTTATCTTATCAAAATCACCAGGAACTACCTTCAGCAAAGGTCGTTTAGAGTATCTTTGAACAGTTCCCTATCAGACAGCATCTCTATACCGGCAGGTGTTCCGCAAGGTAGCCTACTAGGCCCTTTACTTTACATCATCTATACCTCTGATATTCCACCCCTGGGGAACGGCTGCACGTTATACCTGTTTGCAGATGATACCGCTATAGCAGGCAAAGGAAGGAAGCCTCGTGAAATCACCAACAAGCTACAACGATCTTTAAACACCCTTGCAAATTACGCCAGTACGTGGAAAATAAAAATAAACCCCTCGAAGACTCAAGCAATCATGTTCCTCCACAGAAAATCCCCTAAACTCAAACCACCACCCACTTGTAAAGTGATCATGGACGGCACAAGGGTTGATTGGTCCGCCGAAGTCGTCTATTTGGGACTAATTTTTGACGAAAAACTGCTCTTCAGATCACACGTTGAAAGAACATTGGTAAAATGTCAGTCGCTGATCAGGTGCTTATATCCGCTGATTAATCGAAAGTCCCGTCTATCAAGAGTTAATAAACTGGCCGTTTTCAAGCAAATAATATCACCTGCAGTCTTCTACGCAGCTCCGGTGTGGGGATCGTGTGCTCAAACTCATAAAAACAAACTTCAAGTGGTCCAAAACCGAATCCTACGGATGATTCTAGATCGTCCATTCTGTACGAGAATTTCCGACCTACACGAAGAAGCGGGAGTGCAAAAATTAGACCTAATCATAAATGAAATAAGAAACAAATTTGAAGATAAATGCAATATATCTGAGTATACCTTGATAAACACATTATATCTTGAAGATTCAATGTAAATAGTAGTTGTAGGTTGTAAATAGTAGCTTTAGGTTGTACAGTAGTTATAAGTAGGTAATTTTTCAATTTTTCCAACTTTTCCATTTCACGAAAGTGATAAAAACGAATTAAATCTGATAGAATCAGGATCATCAAAAATAAATTACTAAAACTCATAGCACTCAAGATGAAAAGGCTACCCTGTGTCACTTAAAAACAAATATGTAAACTCGTAACAAAAATCTGAAATAAATGTACATTTTCAAGTCAAGTTAAGTTGTCTTTGAACGGTCATATGCATGTCTTTAAAATCAAAATCTAGCTTAAACAACAGATTTAAAGGAACACCATGGCATATTAATTTAATTTAATTTATTTTATTAGAGAGGCTTGCTTCACCATGGCATAGAAATAATTATATCAGCCATATTTGTTGCATATTTTCCAAATTACCAAAAAAGCTAAAATAAGCAGTAGCCTTGTGCCTCAAATGAAAGTCAGCCGATTTGCGCTTGGCTGCGAATGTGTGGTTTTTGCATTTGCTTATATTAGATGCAAATAAAATTTCACGTAACTTTTGAGTTTTTCTCTTTAAAAGAGAATGAATAGTTTTTCGCATCGCGTAAAGGATTGGCGTTTTTACTAACCGAAAAGTTATTTGAATTTTGTTGGTTCAGCGTCTAGTATGTAGTGCAAAGATGATTGATTTTTGTGAGTTTGAGCGGCAGACCAGGCGAGTAGTCTGACTGAAGTTATACCTCATTTATTTTTGGATCGGTCGTTTAATTGCGACCGCATGGTATGAGGCACAAACACGAAATGAGGTGCTGACAGCATTATTATTTTATGCATTAAAATTTATTTTTATTTATCGTGTTTGTACGTCTACACATATTTAAATTCGATTCAAGTGACACAGATTTTTTCTTCTTTTCAGCTTTGATTTTTGCTATTACTATCATTATTTCAAGTGACTAATCATTTATATTTAAGAATTTGTTTGTAGGAACCACCTAGGTGGGATTAGTTTGGTTTAAATTTGAAAGATTCCTACTTAGATCTACTATTTACAACTTAGGACTAACTAACCTACTATCTACAATGAATCTACTATATACAAGTTGCTTATCAAAGCATGTTCGGAAGTTTGGCAATTATCTACAAATTTGGATCTAATGTCAGATATCTTGATATCAATTTTTGGAATGTCCGTTTGGTTTGTGTTTTAGAGGAGTTGATCTTTATTTTCCAATTGTTTGCGTAGTTTATAAAGGCGTCAAGGCATCGTTGAAGTTTATTAGTGATTTCACGTGGCTTCCTTCCCTTGACGGCAATTGCAGTGTCATCCGCAAACAGAAAGAACTCGCAGCCATCTCCGAGGGGAGGGATGTCAGAAGTGTATAGGCTATAAAGCAGAGGGCCTAACAGGCTGCCCTGAGGAACACCTGCCTGGATAGAGAACGTTCTTGATAGAGAACCATTCCACGAAACCTTGAACGACCTATGTTGGAGATAGCTACGGATAATTTTGATAAGGTGTAGTGGGAAGTTAAAGGTACAAAGTTTGTACAAGAGCCCTTCGTGCCATACGTTGTCAAAAGCTTTCTCAACGTCCAGCAAAGCCATTGCTGTGGACTTGGATACAGCCCTGTTTCTTTGGATAGTATTCATCACTCTTACAAGTTGTTGTGTGGTGGAATGGCCGTGTCTAAAGCCAAACTGTTCAGGCAATAAAATGTTGTGATCTATAACAAACTGGAGCAGACGATTGAGAATGAATTTCTCGAACAGTTTGCCCAGCGCTGAGAGGAGACTTATGGGTCGGTAGCTTGAGGGCAGGCTAGGGTCTTTTCCGGGTTTGAGAATCGGAACGATCTTGGCTTCCTTCCAGATGCTTGGATAATAGTGTAATTCTAGACACTTGTTAAAGATTGAGCTCAACAGCACGTAGGCTTTGTTGTTAAGCTTCTTCAAGATTATGTTGAAAACTCCGTCAAACCCGGGGGCCTTCATGTTCTTGGTAGCCCTCAGCGCTGAGCTCACTTGTTCGGCAGATATTATGTCTTCCCGGGGTACTGCACAAGGGGAGTTATCAAGGGTGTGGACGCATTGCGCAACCTGACTTGTAAAGGGACTGGCTATTTTCGAGCCAAGTAAATGCGATGAAGCAATGTGGTTTCCAATCGCATCTGCCTTCTCAACAGGGGAAATAAGCAAATCTTCTCCAACTTTGAGTGGAGGAATTGGTTTAGAGTGTGTTTTCAGAACTTTGGCTACCTTCCAGAATGGTCTGGACCGCATGTCCAAATTTTGAATGACACGTCCGAAATTTTCGTTTCGGAGTGAGACCATTCTGGAAGCAATCTCCTTATTGAGATCAGCCATTTAGAATTTAAGATTTAGATTTCCGGTCCTCTGAAACTGGCGTCTACGAACATTGCGAAGTCTAATCAGGAGCTGGGTGTGGGAATCAATAGCAATAAACTTACCCCTCACAGGAACACGTCGCATGCACGTCTCGTTGGCCACGGTGATCGCTCGGTGTAGTTTCTCCAGAGCCCGATTGATGTCTGCCTCGTCCTCGAGCGGCGGGTCCTCTTCGATGTTTTCGTCAACCATTCGTGAGAAACGAACCCAGTCGACCCGATGGTAGTCCTTACGGAGTTGTGGTGGACGCCGAGCTGCATTGCCAATACTTGCCACCACAGGGTAGTGGTCAGAACTAAGCACGTTTAGCACCTGCGGCTTGGAGATCGTGGTGTTAGGCAGGAACAAATCCAAAGTCGAGGGGTTTCCCGCCCTGGAAACATACGTTGGTTCGTCCGGAAATTCCATTGTGTAGAGCCCATGCTGCGAGTGGTCGAATTATAGCCGACCGTTTTGGTTTTGATAATAGTTCCGCCATGCTTCGTGGCGGGCGTTGAAATCGGCAGCTGGAACGTGTTATGGCAGTGAGGTCCCTGGAAAAGTGTGCTGCCAACCCGTTGCTGGCGAAGCACTGCCGTGGGCAGTACACTGCCATGAACCGGACATTTCCAGTCGTTGTCTCAACCTCTACACTTATGGCTTCGATGATGGTGGTGCGAATGTGCGGCAAGATCTTGAAGAATATTCCTTTTCGTACTACGATGGCCACCCCGGCCCCCCTGGAGCTGGTGCGGTCAAGTCGAACGATGATGTGATTCGGCAGCCAAAAACTGTCACCGGGTTTTAGATGGGTCTCGGAGAGCAAACCCACGGCGATGTTTTGCTTACTGAGAAAGTCAGTAAGCTCGATGGATTTGCCCTAATAGACCAAGCGTTCCAGGGAAGTACAGTGATGGGTTTAGGATCCATACTGGATGATGAACTTTCCTAGCACCTGAATTTGCTCAGGCTTGTTGCGGCATCGGCGCAGGGCTACAGTCATATGCTCGAAGATGTTCAACAATTCCTCCGGAGAGAACTTGTCGGATTCTTCAGATGATGTTATCGGGCGCCAACCAGGGGGAGATGGCAAACTTGAACCAGCGGTGGGACCGGTTGATGTTGGGTTGATTGAAGGCTGCAACCGTGGCTGTGATATCGGCTTCGATTGGAGTGGCGGGAAATCCTTGCTAGTAAAGCGCAAGGGTTTGGTTTGGCTTTGCCTTGGTTGATGTGATGTTGATGCCTCTTTTCGGATCTGTTTGTATGTTTCACGTTTTGGACAACTCCTGTCGTTGCCCTGATGGTCAGCTCCACAGTTGGCACACTTTACCGTCGAATCATTGTTGTGTTCCTCGGGACACTCCGAAAAAATGTGTGGCAAGGCGCATCGACTGCAGCGTGGCGCCAGAAAGCAATTTCGAGTGCCATGGCCGAAGTTGAGGCACCTCTGGCACTGGGTGACGTCTCTACGACCGCCTCGGTACTTCTCCCAGCGAATTCGGACGGCTAGGAGGGTTTGAACTGCTTTGAGAGTATTTAATGTGACTGTACCCTTAGGGAAGTGAATCAGGAAAAGGCTGTTCGAGTACTGCTTCACTTCAGGTATCAGGTATCAGAAAAGGGGTAGGCTTGATAGCGGCACGTTATCCAAACAAACGGGAAAATTGTGCCTAGCCTTTTTTTTACAGATTTCATCATATACCTGAGAAACCTGAAAACCATAAAAGGATTAGAAAATAAATAAATATTTAGGGCATAAAGCCGATCCACGTAGGAATTTTGAAGCATTGAAGCTTATAACCACATTGGGTGAAAAATGACAGATTGTTATTTTAGTTTAAATTCTTAGAATGAGATACACTTATATCAGGATAGGCGAGAGTACATAAAAGCTTTCTAGCAATCGAATAACAGGCATATATGAGCTAAAAGAGTCATACATTATTGATTCACAACTACAAAATTCAGGAGATTTGAGTTTACAATGATCAGAAAATGTTCTAACCAGGATGCTACAATGAGGGCAAATAAACGATTTTAGAATGGCAAAGTTGGCATTTAGCCTGTCCACATAGGGATTTTTAAGCAATGAAGCTTTTTTTTTTTTTTTTAATCAAAATATTGGAAATAAGGACTTTTTTAACTTCCTTTGTTAAATTCTGACATACATTAAAAAGAATGAAGTCGGGCAAAAGAGGGACATGTACACACTAAGTGGAAGGTAAATATAGGTACAATAGTACCTCTGAATCATAGCTTAACCATACAGGAGATTCAGAACACAAAGTCTTGATTTTATATATTTTTATTTTACTGACCAGTTAGACTGGTTAGACGACTACAATGAGCTTCTGTGACGCCAAATTTGATACAAGCGATATTAACACTGCACGAAGCTGTAGCAGTGGATTCCAGAACCAGGATTGACGTATGATACGAAATATCAGAGTACGATATTAAAGGAGCTTTGACTCTTCTTAACACTATAACCATTCTAAAGCTAAGGGAACATGTGTCAATACAAGAGAAGTGACATATATTAGGTGAAACAGATATGACTGTCGACATGCGATACAAGTTTTGATCAAAAACTTGATTTAATAGGGAATATTGAAGCCTTTTGGCAACCCTAAAAAAAATATATATATATTTTTTTTTTTTAATTTTTTTTTTTCACGGAAACGATATTTGTACGGCTCAATGATTGAATAACCATGATGCAATTTTTACAATTAAATATCTTTATATGAACGGACATTTACCTCCACAAAATTCTGTTGCCAATCCAAAGATAGAAGGGACTGAATACTTGTCCATTATAAGGAAAATACACTTATTTTGCGCTTGACGTAACAGATATAACTGATGTAATTTAGATCATATTCTTCTATGATTTCAGAAGCAATGGGACCGTAAGCGATGCGTTTGCGATTCACATTTGAACACTTGTGAAGAGATTTTATTGAATGGAGTTACTAGGAGAGCAAAGAGATTTGTTAAATGAAAAATCATATTCCAATTTGGTAAAACGAGAAAATATGGAAGAATACAGCTTGTGCAAATGCATATACTACATATGCACTATTGGCATACCCTTCTCGAGAGAAAATACGTACAAAGGTCAAAAAATACTAGCAAGAATTTAAAACTGATTCAGATTCAAAACATTTCCTTCCAATGTTTTGAACTTGAAAAACTTCTAAACTCTGCATGCAATAATTGACCTTGACCTATTTTCTCCCCCGCCCAGATACAGCCTCATTGATTTCCAATAGACAGAAATATGAGATAAACGTATCTGGGAAGTACTGGATAAGTCGCCTCTTACGACATGGACCAGTATCCCAGTGGCAGTATTCTTTAGGCCACTGCCACACAGCAGCCTCGGTACTTCTCCCAGCGAATTCGGACGGCCAGGAGGGTTTGAACTGCTTTGAGAGTATTTAATGTGACTGTACCCTTAGGGAAGTGAACCAGGAAAAGGCTGTTCGAGTACTGCTTCACTTGCTCGTCCTTCCTTTTGATCCTGTAGATTGCCGAAGGTGTCAGCTTGTACCGGTCCTTCAATTCCTGGCCAATCAGCTTAGCGTCGAAATTTGGCAGGCCCCGGATAACAACCTTGAACGGTTTGTCATCAGGAATATCGTGAGTGAAAAATTCAATTTTTGATTTTTTCAAAAATACTGTAACGCGATTGTAGTCCTCTCCGGAACGGGTGTGGACCTTGATGCCTATTCCACGCAGTTCATACTCGGCAGATATGCCGATCGAAGCAAAGTCGCTGATGAGCTTCTGCAGAGGCACGTTTTTAACTACCAATGGGGGCAGTTTCATTTTCACCGGCGACCCGCCGATGTTGACGTTTTCCATAGAACCACCGAAGTCACCTACGTCGCTGGCGTTCGAGGCTGTCTCTGTATAGCCGACGCTTTTCGAGGCGCAATTACTAGCACCGACCGAAGGGCCACGTTTTGTCTTCTTGGTATTATACATTGAAACGGGGTCAGTTTTTGTAGGGCTTCCTGCCTTCCTCTTTTTTTCTCGCCATCGTCTCGACGACGCGAAAAATGCTCGCGATGTGAACTCTCGCACAACACGGAAAACTAAAGAAAGAAACTTTACTGAGCGGGAGAGATGTGTCCGAACGATACGACGGTTCAACACGGAATGAGGTGCTGACAGGAAAATAGCCGCCTTTTTATCAATTTTTTTCCTGTCGAACACCACGAGTTTTTGTTGTTGCTTTCCCGGGATTTTATGCTGATTCTTCGTTCTACCAAGATCAACGCTTCCTATGATGGATTAAAATTTGACTTTCGTAGCCACGGCACCCGTTTTCGAGCGACGCACAAAGGAGTATTTCACCCAAAAACCTGGCCAAAACTTAAAATTTAAATTTCATTGGTTACTTTTATGTCAATGTTCATTTGATTCTTGAATAAATTTAGCACCATGTACCGGTCAGTTTTTTGACATCTGATTTGTTTATAAGCTGTTGCAGCTGTCGAAACATTAGTATTTTTATAAGATAGAATTTTTCTACAAATCGTTGAATCAGCGCGACTACGTCATATCAATGAATAAAACTTTCTTTAGTGACTAAAAATGAAAATTTGAAATGGAAAACTTCAATGGAGGGATGTTTAATAATTTTAAGTATAATAGATTAAATTCGATGACTATAGAGACAGTACGCAGAGCTTTGAAAACTCTTCTATTTATTTTTTGTTTTAAACGTTGATTTTTTAACAAATTAGTGATTTTGTTTATGTTTCCACCAAGTCCCGGCAAAATGTTTGATATCATTAGAAAATTGATAACTTCAATAATCATGAGCAAAAGAAAAAAACTCGCGCAAACTCGCGCATTTTTGATATTTTTAAGTTTGAAGTTTAAAAATATTGATCGATTTTTTCAACAAAAAAGTCACCTAGGGCTTCGTTTATTTTAAATTTAAGCTCAGTAAAATTAATGTTCTTTTTCGAATATTTTCAAATGTTATTTAACTTTCAAGATTTTTTGAATTTTACAACTTTTCTAGCATGGATTATCTATCATGTCATATAAATGTTAGAAAATTACTAACAGAAAATTATGAAAAATTACGAAAACGTAAAAAAATATTTTAAATGATCTTAAAAACGTTCGACAAGTCAAAATAAACTATTTTATTGATTTGAAAACTAAAAAATACTTTTGGCCAACTTTTTCTTCTACGTACTCCTGTGTGCGACGAGTGAATTTCCTGGGGATATGGCTATCCAATTATTACTGAACTGATTTTTACTAGGGGAGGAGCGGGCTATATGCGCCTATTAAGCAGAACACTGATTTAATCAAATATCACATCGAATATGTGTACAAAAACTATATAATCGTGTGCAGGCATCTGTTTTCTATACATCGGAGTAATTTTTATGTTAAAATTTTCTTCTGTTTCCAAGAAAATGATTTTATTATAAGTGTTGTCTAAAATGCCGAACCTCAAACCGTGCGGGCTAAATGCGCCTATTTATTTTTAGAACAAAATTTCTGTTTTTTGGCCAATATTTCCGTATAATTTCATTGAAACTGCTAGAAAGTAATAATTTTCGTACAACAAAGCTGAAGTTTTATAAAAATCTATGTATATTATAATTTTATGGAATAAAACAAAAGTTAGGGTTGCCATACTATGGAGGCAGTTCAACCATGAGAAAAACTTTATCAAATCTGTTTTTAGATCTTCAATTCTCTCTTAAGATGTTATTCAGAGCTTAGATTTGAAGGTTCAATGATAAAAATCATATATTTATTCTATTTAACCTGTTATTTTAGGATGGAGGCATTTTACAAACATGATGGGGGCATACAAAAACACTCTATTATTCCACTATATAATCATTATTAAACCTCCACAAAAGCTGAAATATGTTTAATTTCTAAAGTTCATTTGAGTAAGAAACAAAAACCATTCTAGTTTTTGTTTTAAGCTTCTTTACGTATAATTTTTAAAAGTCGAAATATTACATCAAAATGTATAAAAACATTGTATGATTTTTTAAATTTTTTTGAGTTTGTAAATTCATAAAATTCTTTCTTGCCTTATGTTCTAAGCGTATCACCCTCAAAATGCATTTGTCAGATAAGCTGTCTAGTCAGCCATTTCGTCAAACAGCCGTAGGGTCATTTAACCCGATAGGCCCATTTAGGAAACCTTTCCCCTACCCATGCATCATTAAATTATTTGAAATCGTAAAATTTCATTATTGCACTTTTTTTTCAAATTTAATTTGGACGGGAATCGTTTTCAAATTATCAAAAAAGTAAAAAATTGCGTAAGCAGATTTGGACCTCTCTTGAATATCAACGGATTGTTCTGTATAAGTGGCTCTGAATGAAAGGCAGTTTACTCTTAATTGGATACATTTAAGAAAACAAAATCATTGATAAACTCTTTTATTCAATAATTCTTAGTCCTGACAAGGACTGTTAGTTATTAGGTTTTGATAGGCTTATGCTTGGGAGCAGCAGTAGCTTTCGTAGCCAAGGCTACCTCCGCCTTCGCTGTGGCAACTTTAGCTTATTCGTCGCAACCGACTTGAGCTTGACTGACGCCCTCTTGGCAACAGGTAATGTTATCGGCTTCTCGGCGGTCGCGTTTGAAGATCGCTCTAGTTTCCTTGGTCTGAAAAGTCTTCCTTTGCTCGCCACAACTTGGCGTGGATTTCGCAGATATTGGTGTCATCGAGAAGTCCCGTCCTTGTAGGCCTCACTTGCTTCCTGCAGTGCCATAAGCTCTGAAATGGGCGATGGAAGCGCTGACGAATTTGGGTGATGGTTTTGCATTAGTGCAAGTGGGATGCAGCTATAATTTCACCCAACTTTTGACAGTTCTAAAGGGTTTTTCTTTAGGAGAGAAAGAATAACGTACTCTTCTTTTTGTAAAATTTTATTAAATGTACTCTTTTTTTGGTGAATCACGAGTACATTCACGATTTCAATCGGGATTTTTCTTTCAAAATTAGCGCCTTTGAGTATGCAATGAACTCCCGGACATTAGACAATATGCATAATAACAACTTGCTTAAAAGCATAGTACACAAATCAATAGCACACGAATGAACAAAAATGTTATTAAAGAATGAAAAAAATACGCCTCTATGAAATAAACTTTTTAAAATGTTTTTTATCAACTTGCTGTGCTTTCTCAGCATAAAATCGAAAATTTTGAACAATCCACCTAAAAATTATGATTATTTGTAATGTAAATCACATATCTTGCAACAAATTGTTGGTATTTGAATGACCTAAAACATCATGGTTTTTTAATTGATGACGTTTGTCTTCACAATTTGAATTTTTTTCACAATGTACTCTTTTTGGCGTTGTAGGATATGGTAACCCTACCAGAGCATTCCTTCAGGCAGCCTTAGTCGCCAGCTGCTTGCAGGAAGAATGAAATTTGAGGCAACGAAAAGCACTTCTTTTTATATCTTCGCGGGGAAGATTTCCGTACCATCCGTATTTGCGCTGAATTAGTATTGGAGTACCAACAATTAGCCGACCCAAAATTATGTACGGAAAAGATGTCCGTTAAAGAGACGTTTTTCGTGACGCGAGGTCCGTTCACGAATTTCAATTGTGTTGCCGTAAGACGTAATTCTACGTCAAAAGATGAAAGATTAAAGTTCGTTTTTTTTTCACAAAATGTCTTTCGACAAAAAAAAGAGTACATTCCTTAAAAATTTGCAAAAATAAGAGTACTCTCATGTTTCCTTCGGAAAAGAGTACATGTACTCTTGAAAGAGTACGTATGGTATTCCTAAGCTAGCCGGCTGTTACAAGTTTTCTAAATATTTCGTATAATCCAAAATTTCACTCATCCGAGGTTGTACTTCCCTCGTCTACCTCGGATAAGCGGGGTTCTACTATACATTGAAACCCTTGTCCGTTTTCTATGGTTTTGCATAGCTCGGTTAATGTATGGATTAACTCATGCTATATAATCGACGTTTTTCGGTGAACTTAGATTTAGCACTTTATAATCTCTTCAAAAACGTCGGTTAAATATCATAAAAATATATTTTGGAAATAAATCACAACTATACATGGATTTTGTATAAAAATGGATCCTCGGATAACGCGGAAGCTCGCATAGGCGGGATTTCACTTTACATACGAACCGGATTTTTTATCCTCTCTTAAGTACAGAAATAGAAAGAAAATTCAAAAAAGAATTGTAAAATAGTTTAAAAATGATTCACTAGATATGGCGACAAAACCTGCATCCATGAATGTTCGGCAATTGCAGTATTGGCTATTATGGGCTCTTAACTCGACCAGAGAAGCCCAACCTATCATTCGAGCGCTTAGCAGATAATTTTGTGGATGTCGAATTTCCATTAGTGCCGGAAACAAATTGTATTATCCGAGCTTTCCATGCATGCAGGTGGAGGTAGAATTTGGCACGACAATATTTGCAATCATGAATGATTCAATTTCCTTGGATTTCACCAGAAAGCTGACCTCAGATAGTCGAAGATAGAATCCATACACGCAAAACCATGTTAGTTGGTCCAGACAGACTTTATCGGTTCCATTCCAGTCAGTCCGTGTCACTTCTCGAGTGGCTGGCAACAACTGGAAAAGTATTTAAAACTTTGCTGATGAAATTTTATTACGATGATTGAATAACCGCTCCTTGGTCCTAGGTAAATATCCTTCAGGCGATGACCTTTTCTTTGTTGGGATTTGCCGACTTATGGAGGGCTGATGATGGTTTCTTCCCAGCACAATCTATTCCTGAAATATCAACAAACTTTGCTCGAGTGTCAATTCACTGGCCGGTCGGGTTCAACAGGAGGGAAAAAATTGCTTCTTTAGAGGAAAAAGACCATCGTAAAACGATTTTTGATCCACTACAGGCTGAGAAGTAACTTCCAAAAACCCAAATGCACCAGAAACTAACTTTTTGTCGCGCTAGGCTCCAAGAAGTGTTTCTGGTCTTCTGGAATAAGTTTTGCAACAATCATCCTTCGGGGAGTGTCGACTGAAGCTCTTCGATTCTCGGGATGCCCGGATAGAAAATGAGTTATTGTCGGAACCATGCGCTAGCCCGGTTTTTTGGCTGTGGGACCGAATATAACCGGCTGGATTTATGGGCTGTGGGAGGAAGAAAATCTGTTACCAAGATTTTAGACTTCTGATTGGAGCCATCGAGGAACAGCCTTTTCCGTGTAGTGGCGATATGAGGCTAGGCTTTGTTGAATGGAATTCAATTTCAACTTTTCAGATTATCTCAAAAGTTCATAAAGAGCTTTCACAAAGCCGTATGCCATGCCATTGCCACTAGTCCCTTCCATTGTTGATGGAGATGTTTGAAACCGTTTCGTGGATTTTAATTGAGTTTAGGTATCTGTGCTCAAAACTGTTTCAATATTGTCTCAGCGCAGTAATATATTCTTTGAAGTTTTGTCAATCAAATCTCGCCATCTAACGGATTACCAGTTCTTCGTTGGACTTTTCACAGTTCGTTATGAAATTAAAAATTTGTTCAATGACAGTATTTATTTTCTGAAAAAAAAATCAATTAACAGTGGTAACGCTTTTTTCAGAAAAAAGATGGTTAACTTCAAACTGCTTTTGCGTTTTCCGAACAACCGGATTCCTAAATATTTCTCCCATTTGCTGAGCTATGCGCCCGGAAGGTATGCAAAACTAAGCATTTTCCATGAATTTCGAGCTATCGGAGGTTTCCTTTATCGGAAGTGATTCTTTCCCCGAATATCTCGAACAAGCGATCTCATACTGTATTTTCCTTATTTATCTTATGAAGAAGCTAGGTCTTACATTATACTGAAGATATTTTCTTGCGCAAAAATACAAATTCTTGCGTGCATGAAAGCGTTTGGAAAAAAGAACTTAAAAAAAGATATAGTTATCGGTCGATTTGAGAGATAATTAATTCTGGCTCTCAGCTAAACCTTTATAGATATCTTCCGATTCAGCTTAGCGATGTATGTGTATTTATATGACAAAAATGACATAAGGGGGCATCCATAAATTAGGTAACGCTCCTAGGGGGGGAGGGAGTAAGCACGAGCGTTACGAATTGTGACATAGGGGAGGGGGGGAGGTATGCTCATCGTTACGTAACGATTTTTTCCTTAAATTTTTAGTTTAATTGCAGCTTTTTAGATGTCATGCAATTTTTGCAAAATAATTAGCAAACCAAAATGAGCTTAAAATTTGAAGCTTCAACAAGATTGAAAATGGTTTATAACCTTTCCTCTTTGAAGATTCTGAGATAGACGCCATAAAATATGCGTTGGATATCTGTGAAACAACCATAGGAAAGCCGAATATTAGGTGCATTTACCCACAAGAACTCAATCCAATCTTAAAACGAAACTTTTACAATTTTTTCTCAATTAATTTAAAAAAAAATGCAATTTTGGTTATTCTCACGAATACTAATAAGTGGAGTATTTTTTGCATAACAAGTTATGCTCCTATAACAAAACAAGGTAGATCATCAGTTATCAAGCACAGAGTAACTATAGTAATAAGACAAATAATTTATTATATCAGAGAGTTATCATCGATGAGTACTAAGAAGCGATTTGGATAGATATTAGTTGCGTTTTTAAGAACTGTAAAAAAATTCATTTTTTTCAATTTCGAAAATCAGTAATTGAAAACATGAGAAGATATGGGGGGGGGTGGTTATTGTAAGCGTTACGTAATTTTCATAGGGGGGTACGTCGGAGCGTTCCGATTTGTGAAATACGGGGGGGAGGGGGTCAAAAAAGGGCATTTTTTGCGTTACGTAATTTATGGACGCCGCCTAATGGCAAAGATAACAAAACTCTCAAAAAACTCAAAAATGACAACAATGACAGAAATCTCAAAAATGACAAAAATGGTCAAGATGAAAAAATCTGAAAAAAATGGCAAAAATGAAAAAAAGACAAAAATAACAAAAAAAATGGGAAAAATGACAAAAAATAACAGAAATGACAAAAATGACAAAAAATAACAGAAATGACAAAAATGACAAAAAGAAAAACAATTAAAAAATGATAAATATGACAAAACTGACAAAAATGACAAAAATGACAAAAATGACAAAAATGACAAAACTGACAAAAAATGACAAAACTGACAAAACTGACAAAAAATGACAAAAATGACAAAAATGACAAAAATGACAAAAATGACAAAAATGACAAAAATGACAAAAATGACAAAAATGACAAAAATGACAAAAATGACAAAAATGACAAAAATGACAAAAATGTCAAGATTGACAAAAATGACAAAAATGACAAAAATGACAAAAATGACAAAAATGACAAAAATGACAAAAATGACAAAAATGACAAAAATGACAAAAATGACAAAAATGACAAAAATGACAAAAATGACAAAAATGACAAAAATGACAAAAATGACAAAAATGACAAAAATGACAAAAATGACAAAAATGACAAAAATGACAAAAATGACAAAAATGACAAAAATGACAAAAATGACAAAAATGACAAAAATGACAAAAATGACAAAAATGACAAAAATGACAAAAATGACAAAAATGACAAAAATGACAAAAATGACAAAAATGACAAAAATGACAAAAATGACAAAAATGACAAAAATGACAAAAATGACAAAAATGACAAAAAAGACAAAAATGACAAAAATGACAAAAATGTCAAAAATGACAAAAATGACAAAAATGACAAAAATGACAAAAATGACAAAAATGACAAAAATGACAAAAATGACAAAAATGACAAAAATGACAAAAATGACAAAAATGACAAAAATGACAAAAATGACAAAAATGACAAAAATGACAAAAATGACAAAAATGACAAAAATGACAAAAATGACAAAAATGACAAAAATGACAAAAATGACAAAAATGACAAAAATGACAAAAACGACAAAAATGACAAAAATGACAAAAATGACAAAAATGACAAAAATGACAAAAATGACAAAAATGACAAAAATGACAAAAATGACAAAAATGACAAAAATGACAAAAATGACAAAAATGACAAAAATGACAAAAATGACAAAAATGACAAAAATGACAAAAATGACAAAAATGACAAAAATGACAAAAATGACAAAAATGACAAAAATGACAAAAATGACAAAAATGACAAAAATGACAAAAATGACAAAAATGACAAAAATGACAAAAATGACAAAAATGACAAAAATGACAAAAATGACAAAAATGACAAAAATGACAAAAATGACAAAAATGACAAAAATGACAAAAATGACAAAAATGACAAAAATGACAAAAATGACAAAAATGACAAAAATGACAAAAATGACAAAAATGACAAAAATGACAAAAATGACAAAAATGACAAAAATGACAAAAATGACAAAAATGACAAAAATGACAAAAATGACAAAAATGACAAAAATGACAAAAATGACAAAAATGACAAAAATGACAAAAATGACAAAAATGACAAAAATGACAAAAATGACAAAAATGACAAAAATGACAAAAATGACAAAAATGACAAAAATGACAAAAATGACAAAAATGACAAAAATGACAAAAATGACAAAAATGACAAAAATGACAAAAATGACAAAAATGACAAAAATGACAAAAATGACAAAAATGACAAAAATGACAAAAATGACAAAAATGACAAAAATGACAAAAATGACAAAAATGACAAAAATGACAAAAATGACAAAAATGACAAAAATGACAAAAATGACAAAAATGACAAAAATGACAAAAATGACAAAAATGACAAAAATGACAAAAATGACAAAAATGACAAAAATGACAAAAATGACAAAAATGACAAAAATGACAAAAATGACAAAAATGACAAAAATGACAAAAATGACAAAAATGACAAAAATGACAAAAATGACAAAAATGACAAAAATGACAAAAATGACAAAAATGACAAAAATGACAAAAATGACAAAAATGACAAAAATGACAAAAATGACAAAAATGACAAAAATGACAAAAATGACAAAAATGACAAAAATGACAAAAATGACAAAAATGACAAAAATGACAAAAATGACAAAAATGACAAAAATGACAAAAATGACAAAAATGACAAAAATGACAAAAATGACAAAAATGACAAAAATGACAAAAATGACAAAAATGACAAAAATGACAAAAATGACAAAAATGACAAAAATGACAAAAATGACAAAAATGACAAAAATGACAAAAATGACAAAAATGACAAAAATGACAAAAATGACAAAAATGACAAAAATGACAAAAATGACAAAAATGACAAAAATGACAAAAATGACAAAAATGACAAAAATGACAAAAATGACATAAATGACAAAAAATACGAAATTGACAAAAATGACAAAAATGACAAAAATGACAAAAATGACAAAAATGACAAAAATGACAAAAATGACAAAAATGACAAAAATGACAAAAATGACAAAAATGACAAAAATGACAAAAATGACAAAAATGACAAAAATGACAAAAATGACAAAAATGACAAAAATGACAAAAATGACAAAAATGACAAAAATGACAAAAATGACAAAAATGACAAAAATGACAAAAATGACAAAAATGACAAAAATGACAAAAATGACAAAAATGACAAAAATGACAAAAATGACAAAAATGACAAAAATGACAAAAATGACAAAAATGACAAAAATGACAAAAATGACAAAAATGACAAAAATGACAAAAATGACAAAAATGACAAAAATGACAAAAATGACAAAAATGACAAAAATGACAAAAATGACAAAAATGACAAAAATGACAAAAATGACAAAAATGACAAAAATGACAAAAATGACAAAAATGACAAAAATGACAAAAATGACAAAAATGACAAAAATGACAAAAATGACAAAAATGACAAAAATGACAAAAATGACAAAAATGACAAAAATGACAAAAATGACAAAAATGACAAAAATGACAAAAATGACAAAAATGACAAAAATGACAAAAATGACAAAAATGACAAAAATGACAAAAATGACAAAAATGACAAAAATGACAAAAATGACAAAAATGACAAAAATGACAAAAATGACAAAAATGACAAAAATGACAAAAATGACAAAAATGACAAAAATGACAAAAATGACAAAAATGACAAAAATGACAAAAATGACAAAAATGACAAAAATGACAAAAATGACAAAAATGACAAAAATGACAAAAATGACAAAAATGACAAAAATGACAAAAATGACAAAAATGACAAAAATGACAAAAATGACAAAAATGACAAAAATGACAAAAATGACAAAAATGACAAAAATGACAAAAATGACAAAAATGACAAAAATGACAAAAATGACAAAAATGACAAAAATGACAAAAATGACAAAAATGACAAAAATGACAAAAATGACAAAAATGACAAAAATGACAAAAATGACAAAAATGACAAAAATGACAAAAATGACAAAAATGACAAAAATGACAAAAATGACAAAAATGACAAAAATGACAAAAATGACAAAAATGACAAAAATGACAAAAATGACAAAAATGACAAAAATGACAAAAATGACAAAAATGACAAAAATTAAAATGACAAAAATGACAAAAATGACAAAAATGACAAAAATGACAAAAATGACAAAAATGACAAAAAATGACAAAAATGACAAAAATGACAAAAATGACAAAAATGACAAAAATGACAAAAATGACAAAATGACAAAAATGACAAAAATGACAAAAATGACAAAAATGACAAAAATGACAAAAATGACAAAAATGACAAAAATGACAAAAATGACAAAAATGACAAAAATGACAAAATGACAAAAATGACAAAAATGACAAAAATGACAAAAATGACAAAAATGACAAAAATGACAAAAATGACAAAAATGACAAAAATGACAAAAATGACAAAAATGACAAAAATGACAAAAATGACAAAAATGACAAAAATGACAAAAATGACAAAAATGACAAAAATGACAAAAATGACAAAAATGACAAAAATGACAAAAATGACAAAAATGACAAAAATGACAAAAATGACAAAAATGACAAAAATGACAAAAATGACAAAAATGACAAAAATGACAAAAATGACAAAAATGACAAAAATGACAAAAATGACAAAAATGACAAAAATGACAAAAATGACAAAAATGACAAAAATGACAAAAATGACAAAAATGACAAAAATGACAAAAATGACAAAAATGACAAAAATGACAAAAATGACAAAAATGACAAAAATGACAAAAATGACAAAAATGACAAAAATGACAAAAATGACAAAAATGACAAAAATGACAAAAATGACAAAAATGACAAAAATGACAAAAATGACAAAAATGACAAAAATGACAAAAATGACAAAAATGACAAAAATGACAAAAATGACAAAAATGACAAAAATGACAAAAATGACAAAAATGACAAAAATGACAAAAATGACAAAAATGACAAAAATGACAAAAATGACAAAAATGACAAAAATGACAAAAATGACAAAAATGACAAAAATGACAAAAATGACAAAAATGACAAAAATGACAAAAATGACAAAAATGACAAAAATGACAAAAATGACAAAAATGACAAAAATGACAAAAATGACAAAAATGACAAAAATGACAAAAATGACAAAAATGACAAAAATGACAAAAATGACAAAAATGACAAAAATGACAAAAATGACAAAAATGACAAAAATGACAAAATGACAAAAATGACAAAAATGACAAAAATGACAAAAATGACAAAAATGACAAAAATGACAAAAATGACAAAAATGACAAAAATGACAAAAATGACAAAAATGACAAAAATGACAAAAATGACAAAAATGACAAAAATGACAAAAATGACAAAAATGACAAAAATGACAAAAATGACAAAAATGACAAAAATGACAAAAATGACAAAAATGACAAAAATGACAAAAATGACAAAAATGACAAAAATGACAAAAATGACAAAAATGACAAAAATGACAAAAATGACAAAAATGACAAAATGACAAAAATGACAAAAATGACAAAAATGACAAAAATGACAAAAATGACAAAAATGACAAAAATGACAAAAATGACAAAATGACAAAAATGACAAAAATGACAAAAATGACAAAAATGACAAAAATGACAAAAATGACAAAAATGACAAAAATGACAAAAATGACAAAAATGACAAAAATGACAAAAATGACAAAAATGACAAAAATGACAAAAATGACAAAAATGACAAAAATGACAAAAATGACAAAAATGACAAAAATGACAAAAATGACAAAAATGACAAAAATGACAAAAATGACAAAAATGACAAAAATGACAAAAATGACAAAAATGACAAAAATGACAAAAATGACAAAAATGACAAAAATGACAAAAATGACAAAAATGACAAAAATGACAAAATGACAAAAATGACAAAAATGACAAAAATGACAAAAATGACAAAAATGACAAAAATGACAAAAATGACAAAAATGACAAAAATGACAAAAATGACAAAAATGACAAAAATGACAAAAATGACAAAAATGACAAAAATGACAAAAATGACAAAAATGACAAAAAATGACAAAAATGACAAAAATGACAAAAATGACAAAAATGACAAAAATGACAAAAATGACAAAAATGACAAAAATGACAAAAATGACAAAAATGACAAAAATGACAAAAATGACAAAAATGACAAAAATGACAAAAATGACAAAAATGACAAAAATGACAAAAATGACAAAAATGACAAAAATGACAAAAATGACAAAAATGACAAAAATGACAAAAATGACAAAAATGACAAAAATGACAAAAATGACAAAAATGACAAAAATGACAAAAATGACAAAAATGACAAAAATGACAAAAATGACAAAAATGACAAAAATGACAAAAATGACAAAAATGACAAAAATGACAAAAATGACAAAAATGACAAAAATGACAAAAATGACAAAAATGACAAAAATGACATAAATGACAAAAATACGAAATGACAAAAATGACAAAAATGACAAAAATGACAAAAATGACAAAATGACAAAAATGACAAAAATGACAAAAATGACAAAAATGACAAAAATGACAAAAATGACAAAAATGACAAAAATGACAAAAATGACAAAAATGACAAAAATGACAAAAATGACAAAAATGACAAAAATGACAAAAATGACAAAAATGACAAAAATGACAAAAATGACAAAAATGACAAAAATGACAAAAATGACAAAAATGACAAAAATGACAAAAATGACAAAAATGACAAAAATGACAAAAATGACAAAAATGACAAAAATGACAAAAATGACAAAAATGACAAAAATGACAAAAATGACAAAAATGACAAAAATGACAAAAATGACAAAAATGACAAAAATGACAAAAATGACAAAAATGACAAAAATGACAAAAATGACAAAAATGACAAAAATGACAAAAATGACAAAAATGACAAAAATGACAAAAATGACAAAAATGACAAAAATGACAAAAATGACAAAAATGACAAAAATGACAAAAATGACAAAAATGACAAAAATGACAAAAATGACAAAAATGACAAAAATGACAAAAATGACAAAAATGACAAAAATGACAAAAATGACAAAAATGACAAAAATGACAAAAATGACAAAAATGACAAAAATGACAAAAATGACAAAAATGACAAAAATGACAAAAATGACAAAAATGACAAAAATGACAAAAATGACAAAAATGACAAAAATGACAAAAATGACAAAAATGACAAAAATGACAAAAATGACAAAAATGACAAAAATGACAAAAATGACAAAAATGACAAAAATGACAAAAATGACAAAAATGACAAAAATGACAAAAATGACAAAAATGACAAAAATGACAAAAATGACAAAAATGACAAAAATGACAAAAATGACAAAAATGACAAAAATGACAAAAATGACAAAAATGACAAAAATGACAAAAATGACAAAAATGACAAAAATGACAAAAATGACAAAAATGACAAAAATGACAAAAATGACAAAAATGACAAAAATGACAAAAATGACAAAAATGACAAAAATGACAAAAATGACAAAAATGACAAAAATGACAAAAATGACAAAAATGACAAAAATGACAAAAATGACAAAAATGACAAAAATGACAAAAATGACAAAAATGACAAAAATGACAAAAATGACAAAAATGACAAAAATGACAAAAATGACAAAAATGACAAAAATGACAAAAATGACAAAAATGACAAAAATGACAAAAATGACAAAAATGACAAAAATGACAAAAATGACAAAAATGACAAAAATGACAAAAATGACAAAAATGACAAAAATGACAAAAATGACAAAAATGACAAAAATGACAAAAATGACAAAAATGACAAAAATGACAAAAATGACAAAAATGACAAAAATGACAAAAATGACAAAAATGACAAAAATGACAAAAATGACAAAAATGACAAAAATGACAAAAATGACAAAAATGACAAAAATGACAAAAATGACAAAAATGACAAAAATGACAAAAATGACAAAAATGACAAAAATGACAAAAATGACAAAAATGACAAAAATGACAAAAATGACAAAAATGACAAAAATGACAAAAATGACAAAAATGACAAAAATGACAAAAATGACAAAAATGACAAAAATGACAAAAATGACAAAAATGACAAAAATGACAAAAATGACAAAAATGACAAAAATGACAAAAATGACAAAAATGACAAAAATGACAAAAATGACAAAAATGACAAAAATGACAAAAATGACAAAAATGACAAAAATGACAAAAATGACAAAAATGACAAAAATGACAAAAATGACAAAAATGACAAAAATGACAAAAATGACAAAAATGACAAAAATGACAAAAATGACAAAAATGACAAAAATGACAAAAATGACAAAAATGACAAAAATGACAAAAATGACAAAAATGACAAAAATGACAAAAATGACAAAAATGACAAAAATGACAAAAATGACAAAAATGACAAAAATGACAAAAATGACAAAAATGACAAAAATGACAAAAATGACAAAAATGACAAAAATGACAAAAATGACAAAAATGACAAAAATGACAAAAATGACAAAAATGACAAAAATGACAAAAATGACAAAAATGACAAAAATGACAAAAATGACAAAAATGACAAAAATGACAAAAATGACAAAAATGACAAAAATGACAAAAATGACAAAAATGACAAAAATGACAAAAATGACAAAAATGACAAAAATGACAAAAATGACAAAAATGACAAAAATGACAAAAATGACAAAAATGACAAAAATGACAAAAATGACAAAAATGACAAAAATGACAAAAATGACAAAAATGACAAAAATGACAAAAATGACAAAAATGACAAAAATGACAAAAATGACAAAAATGACAAAAATGACAAAAATGACAAAAATGACAAAAATGACAAAAATGACAAAAATGACAAAAATGACAAAAATGACAAAAATGACAAAAATGACAAAAATGACAAAAATGACAAAAATGACAAAAATGACAAAAATGACAAAAATGACAAAAATGACAAAAATGACAAAAATGACAAAAATGACAAAAATGACAAAAATGACAAAAATGACAAAAATGACAAAAATGACAAAAATGACAAAAATGACAAAAATGACAAAAATGACAAAAATGACAAAAATGACAAAAATGACAAAAATGACAAAAATGACAAAAATGACAAAAATGACAAAAATGACAAAAATGACAAAAATGACAAAAATGACAAAAATGACAAAAATGACAAAAATGACAAAAATGACAAAAATGACAAAAATGACAAAAATGACAAAAATGACAAAAATGACAAAAATGACAAAAATGACAAAAATGACAAAAATGACAAAAATGACAAAAATGACAAAAATGACAAAAATGACAAAAATGACAAAAATGACAAAAATGACAAAAATGACAAAAATGACAAAAATGACAAAAATGACAAAAATGACAAAAATGACAAAAATGACAAAAATGACAAAAATGACAAAAATGACAAAAATGACAAAAATGACAAAAATGACAAAAATGACAAAAATGACAAAAATGACAAAAATGACAAAAATGACAAAAATGACAAAAATGACAAAAATGACAAAAATGACAAAAATGACAAAAATGACAAAAATGACAAAAATGACAAAAATGACAAAAATGACAAAAATGACAAAAATGACAAAAATGACAAAAATGACAAAAATGACAAAAATGACAAAAATGACAAAAATGACAAAAATGACAAAAATGACAAAAATGACAAAAATGACAAAAATGACAAAAATGACAAAAATGACAAAAATGACAAAAATGACAAAAATGACAAAAATGACAAAAATGACAAAAATGACAAAAATGACAAAAATGACAAAAATGACAAAAATGACAAAAATGACAAAAATGACAAAAATGACAAAAATGACAAAAATGACAAAAATGACAAAAATGACAAAAATGACAAAAATGACAAAAATGACAAAAATGACAAAAATGACAAAAATGACAAAAATGACAAAAATGACAAAAATGACAAAAATGACAAAAATGACAAAAATGACAAAAATGACAAAAATGACAAAAATGACAAAAATGACAAAAATGACAAAAATGACAAAAATGACAAAAATGACAAAAATGACAAAAATGACAAAAATGACAAAAATGACAAAAATGACAAAAATGACAAAAATGACAAAAATGACAAAAATGACAAAAATGACAAAAATGACAAAAATGACAAAAATGACAAAAATGACAAAAATGACAAAAATGACAAAAATGACAAAAATGACAAAAATGACAAAAATGACAAAAATGACAAAAATGACAAAAATGACAAAAATGACAAAAATGACAAAAATGACAAAAATGACAAAAATGACAAAAATGACAAAAATGACAAAAATGACAAAAATGACAAAAATGACAAAAATGACAAAAATGACAAAAATGACAAAAATGACAAAAATGACAAAAATGACAGAAATGACAAAAATGACAAAAATGACAAAAATGACAAAAATGACAAAAATGACAAAAATGACAAAAATGACAAAAATGACAAAAATGACAAAAATGACAAAAATGACAAAAATGACAAAAATGACAAAAATGACAAAAATGACAAAAATGACAAAAATGACAAAAATGACAAAAATGACAAAAATGACAAAAATGACAAAAATGACAAAAATGACAAAAATGACAAAAATGACAAAAATGACAAAAATGACAAAAATGACAAAAATGACAAAAATGACATAAATGACAAAAAATACGAAATTGACAAAAATGACAAAAATGACAAAAATGACAAAAATGACAAAAGTGACAAAAATGACATAAATGACAAAAAATACGAAATTGACAAAAATGACAAAAATGACAAAAATGACAAAAATGACAAAAATGACAAAAATGACAAAAATGACAAAAATGACAAAAATGACAAAAATGACAAAAATGACAAAAATGACAAAAATGACAAAAATGACAATAATGACAAAAATGACAAAAATGACAAAAATGACAAAAATGATAAAAATGACAAAAATGACAAAAATGACAAAAATGACAAAAATGACAAAAATGACAAAAATGACAAAAATGACAAAAATGACAAAAATGACAATAATGACAAAAATGACAAAAATGACAAAAATGACAAAAATGACAAAAATGACAAAAATGACAAAAATGACAAAAATGACAAAAATGACAAAAATGACAAAAATGACAAAAATGACAAAAATGACAAAAATGACAAAAATGACAAAAATGACAAAAATGACAATAATGACAAAAATGACAAAAATGACAAAAATGACAAAAAATGACAAAAATGACAAAAATGACAAAAATGACAAAAATGACAAAAATGACAAAAATGACATAAATGACAAAAAATACGAAATTGACAAAAATGACAAAAATGACAAAAGTGACAAAAATGACATAAATGACAAAAAATACGAAATTGACAAAAATGACAAAAATGACAAAAATGACAAAAATGACAAAAATGACAAAAATGACAAAAATGACTAAAATGCCAAAAATGACAAAAATGCCAAAAATGACAAAAATGACAAAAATGACAAAAATGACAAAAATGACAAAAATGACAAAAATGACAAAAATGACAAAAATGACAAAAATGACAAAAATGACAAAAATGACAAAAATGACAAAAATGACAAAAATGACAAAAATGACAAAAATGACAAAAATGACAAAAATGACAAAAATGACAAAAATGACAAAAATGACAAAAATGACAAAAATGACAAAAATGACAAAAATGACAAAAATGACAAAAATGACAAAAATGACAAAAATGACAAAAATGACAAAAATGACAAAAATGACAAAAATGACAAAAATGACAAAAATGACAAAAATGACAAAAATGACAAAAATGACAAAAATGACAAAAATGACAAAAATGACAAAAATGACAAAAATGACAAAAATGACAAAAATGACAAAAATGACAAAAATGACAAAAATGACAAAAATGACAAAAATGACAAAAATGACAAAAATGACAAAAATGACAAAAATGACAAAAATGACAAAAATGACAAAAATGACAAAAATGACAAAAATGACAAAAATGACAAAAATGACAAAAATGACAAAAATGACAAAAATGACAAAAATGACAAAAATGACAAAAATGACAAAAATGACAAAAATGACAAAAATGACAAAAATGACAAAAATGTCAAAAATGACAAAAATGACAAAAATGACAAAAATGACAAAAATGACAAAAATGACAAAAATGACAAAAATGACAAAAATGACAAAAATGACTGTTGCTTGGTTCGACGATAAATTTAATCCTGATAGCTGTACAGCCCAAGTAACACAGATTATGCCAACTAGCATTAGGAAGTTTTATTATGGTTTAATTATGGCATTTTTTTGTGCAGCTCGTTTTATGACGGTTTTATTATGGTCATGCAGAATGCTTATATTTTTTTTCGACCATATGTTTGCAGATGGTTTTGAAAACGCTAATAAAACTTTTATTAAACATACTGTTTTAGTTATTTTGAAAGAGTTATGAATGCTTTTTTAAAACTATAATAAAACACAAACTTAGAAGTTTGCTCTAAGCTTTTTTTTGCATGTTCTATAATAGCACTCAGTGCCTGAATATTAAACCGCCATAAAACTTAGTGACAGTTCTCGATCAAAATGTCAAAACAGGACACGCTCAGATTAGATAGCACATATTTGAATTGGAACTCCCATTTTTACACATTTTTGGTAAGTTATGCGTGTTGGTTTTGAGTTTAAATTAAAAAAATACATCTTTGAAAACTTGAAATCACCGAAAGTGGTATGAATATCTTTACAATATGAGTATTGAGTGAAAGGGCCCAAATAGTAGGAAAAAAAAGCTTAACGCCATCATTAATTCAAGATGGCGGCTTCCTCTTTTATTTTCAAAGCTGTAAATTACTGAAAATATCGTGAAACCTTCACAATATGGTTATAAGGTGAAAGTAATAAACGAGTAGAAGTCAAATTTCGTTGCCCGTCGCCATCTTAAATCCAAGATGGCGGCTACCACTCAACTTAAAAATTCTGTAAATGACTGAAAATCGCATAAAACCTATATTATAGGGGTATAAGTTAAAAGAAATCAACCGGTAGAAGTTGAATTACGCTATCTTACGCCATCTTGAAATCCAAGATGGCGGCTTCTGCTAAACTTTAAAATGTAGTGAATGACTTAAAATGACATGAAACCCAAATTGGTAGTGGGTGAAGGGGTTTACGAGTAGAAGTCGAATATTGCTATCATACGCCATCTTGAAATCCAAGATGGCAGCTTTCTATAAACTTTAAAAATGCTCTAAATCATTGAATATCGCATGAAACCTCCAAAATATGGGTGTTTGTCAATTGAGATAAGCTATAAAAAGTTTATTTTTGCATTCTGACGCTATCTTGAAATCCAAGATGGTGGCTTCAGCTGAACTTAAAAATACTGTAAATGAATGAAAATAGCATGAAACTCCCAAATATATTGTATTGGGTCTAAGGCTAAATGATAGAAGTCAAATATCTGCTTTCGCGTTTCTCTGAAAATCTGTAAGTGACTGAAAATCCCACAAAAACCACCACAATACAGACCCCGTTCGTTTTTGGCAACATTCGATTTTGGCAACATCGAATTTGGCACATGTGCCTAAATCAGACGGTTAACAGAAACAACATAACCTTATAAACCTTATAGTTTTCGCAAGAATAAGACCAATACAATTTAAACATAATAGCAATTACAAGCAATTATATAAATGGCAAAAAAAACAAAAACTATAAACAAAACAAGAAAAGTGCTAAATGCATTAGAAACGTAATGAAAAAATAATAAAAGTGATTTAAAATGATCTAAATTGTCTTAAAATAGTAGTTTTAATGTAGTATTACGTGAAAAAAGTTGTGTTCAAGCGATTTTCATTGATTAACAGTATTTTAAATTCAGTGGAAGCTGCCATCTTGGATTTCAAGATGGCGTCGGAAAGAAAAAAATCGACTTCTAGTTTAGCCCTTTCACCCAATACCCGTATAGTGGTGGTTTAATGCGACTTTTTGTCAGCATTAAGCATTAAAAGTTGAGCGGATGCTGCCATCTTGGATTTTAAGATGGCGTCTGATAGCGAAATTCAACTTCTACTCGTTTAGCCCTTTCACCCGATACCCATTTTGTTGGGGTTTCATGCGATTTCAAGTCATTTACACCATTTTAAAGTTCTGCGGAAGCCGCCATCTTGGATTTCAAGATGACGTCAGACAACGGAATTTGACTTCAACTCATTATTTATTCCACGGGTCATTCAAAACCAATCCCTTTTCATTCAAAAAGTCTGTCCTCATTTACTGTACTAATGATTAACAACTCAGAAATGAGGAACTCAACCTTAGCGTGTAATTGGTTTGCTTGCGAGAGAAACGTCAAATCGTAGCTTTTTTTGGGGTCATCATTAAACCATAATAAAACTATGAATTGACTCACGCCATGTTGGTTGCAAAATCGAAGGGTACAAAATGACGCCATGTTGATGGATTCACAATGCCAGCATTGGAAAATATTTTTTCAGGCCTTTTTTCCATCAATCCCATCATGATTGACCATCAGATTTGACGAGGCGCATTTATTTTAAGATACTATTTCATATACATTTTACCTAAAATCTTGACTGGCAGTAGAAAAGACGCTCATTATATGGGTAAAACATTGGTTTTTTAGCTATTAATTTTACCAGATTCATATCTGAATAATGCAATCATCATTCATCAACCATTACGGTTGCTGGAAAAAATAAAAAAAAAAACTCCGAGAACTGACAGAGCCAAAAAAAACAAAAATTTCTAACATGTTTTATAATAGCTTTTTAAAAGCTTTGGTGACCAATATTGATGACTAACAATGATTGGTCATGATGACGTTCCTAGGATAGGGCCAAATAGCCTAATTTTGGCTTTATTAGAGTCCAGGTGATGTTATAGAATGTACTTTAGCTTTTTATGAAGATTAATGCTATGGTCCAAACGACATTTTGCTGACCATAATAAAGCTAAAATTGTTACTTGGGAGTATAGCACGCTTCAAAGCTGCAAATTCATTATCTTATTAATTCATTTTCATTATCAATATCTCATTTGAACTTACATTTTGATTTCTTCCTCTTAGTAATACAAATTCCGAACCAATCAACTTAAAGCCCGTTAGCATGGACTACCTATCAATTCAACGTACATATCATAAGTATCGAAACTATATCGGCATTTGCGTATCTACTTACGATATCAGTGGGTAATGGGTACCTGGTTCTACAGAGACTGCTTAATGCTCACGGAATACCGTAAATGTCGCTCGACTGTTAGCAGTCGTGGTAACGATATTGACCTACATGTATGGCGGTTGAATGATGGTTTATAATTTCTGTTTTTTCTCTAAGTAGCTGATAAATGGCCTTACCTAATTGATATAAACTCTCACTATTCGCAGCTGGTGTGGCTGGATATTAACTGGTCAAACTACCAATAACGACGGTTTAACTATTAATCGCTTAATATAACTTATTCGCGGTACAAGTTCGGTATCACGTGCCCTGAGATAATAATTCGTTGCAGAAAAGTTGTTGGTAAACATCTAGTTGGATGTCACTTCAAAGAGCTATCGGGACTCACACCACTCACGTCGTCAAACCCAGGGGTATTCTTATCAATGACAAAAATGACAAAAATGACAAAAATGACAAAAATGACAAAAATGACAAAAATGACAAAAATGACAAAAATGACAAAAATGACAAAAATGACAAAAATGACAAAAATGACAAAAATGACAAAAATGACAAAAATGACAAAAATGACAAAAATGACAAAAATGACAAAAATGACAAAAATGACAAAAATGACAAAAACGACAAAAATGACAAAAATGACAAAAATGAAAAAAATGACAAAAATGACAAAAATGACAAAAATGACAAAAATGACAAAAATGACAATAATGACAAAAATGACAAAAATGACAAAAATGACAAAAATGACAAAAATGACAAAAATGACAAAAATGACAAAAGTGACAAAAATGACATAAATGACAAAAAATACGAAATTGACAAAAATGACAAAAATGACAAAAATGACAAAAATGACAAAAATGACAAAAATGACAAAAATGACAAAAATGACAATAATGACAAAAATGACAAAAATGACAAAA
The DNA here is from genome assembly GCF_029784155.1 of Uranotaenia lowii. Classification (NCBI taxonomy): domain Eukaryota; kingdom Metazoa; phylum Arthropoda; class Insecta; order Diptera; family Culicidae; genus Uranotaenia; species Uranotaenia lowii. The sequence continues at coordinate 159,512,161 of NC_073693.1, read as the reverse complement.
ATGACAAAAAATGACAAAAATGACAAAAATGACAAAAATGACAAAAATGACATAAATGACAAAAAATACGAAATTGACAAAAATGACAAAAATGACAAAAGTGACAAAAATGACATAAATGACAAAAAATACGAAATTGACAAAAATGACAAAAATGACAAAAATGACAAAAATGACAAAAATGACAAAAATGACAAAAATGACAAAAATGACAAAAATGACAAAAATGACAAAAATGACAAAAATGACAAAAATGACAAAAATGACAAAAATGACAAAAATGACAAAAATGACAAAAATGACAAAAATGACAAAAATGACAAAAATGACAAAAATGACAAAAATGACAAAAATGACAAAAATGACAAAAATGACAAAAATGACAAAAATGACAAAAATGACAAAAATGACAAAAATGACAAAAATGACAAAAATGACAAAAATGACAAAAATGACAAAAATGACAAAAATGACAAAAATGACAAAAATGACAAAAATGACAAAAATTACAAAAATGACAAAAATGACAAAAATGACAAAAATGACAAAAATGACAAAAATGACAAAAATGACAAAAATGACAAAAATGACAAAAATGACAAAAATGACAAAAATGACAAAAATGACAAAAATGACAAAAATGACAAAAATGACAAAAATGACAAAAATGACAAAAATGACAAAAATGACAAAAATGACAAAAATGACAAAAATGACAAAAATGACAAAAATGACAAAAATGACAAAAATGACAAAAATGACAAAAATGACAAAAATGACAAAAATGACAAAAATGACAAAAATGACAAAAATGACAAAAATGACAAAAATGACAAAAATGACAAAAATGACAAAAATGACAAAAATGACAAAAATGACAAAAATGACAAAAATGACAAAAATGTCAAAAATGACAAAAATGACAAAAATGACAAAAATGACAAAAATGACAAAAATGACAAAAATGACAAAAATGACAAAAATGACAAAAATGACAAAAATGACAAAAATGACTGTTGCTTGGTTCGACGATAAATTTAATCCTGATAGCTGTACAGTATAGCACGCTTCAAAGCTGCAAATTCATTATCTTATTAATTCATTTTCATTATCAATATCTCATTTGAACTTACATTTTGATTTCTTCCTCTTAGTAATACAAATTCCGAACCAATCAACTTAAAGCCCGTTAGCATGGACTACCTATCAATTCAACGTACATATCATAAGTATCGAAACTATATCGGCATTTGCGTATCTACTTACGATATCAGTGGGTAATGGGTACCTGGTTCTACAGAGACTGCTTAATGCTCACGGAATACCGTAAATGTCGCTCGACTGTTAGCAGTCGTGGTAACGATATTGACCTACATGTATGGCGGTTGAATGATGGTTTATAATTTCTGTTTTTTCTCTAAGTAGCTGATAAATGGCCTTACCTAATTGATATAAACTCTCACTATTCGCAGCTGGTGTGGCTGGATATTAACTGGTCAAACTACCAATAACGACGGTTTAACTATTAATCGCTTAATATAACTTATTCGCGGTACAAGTTCGGTATCACGTGCCCTGAGATAATAATTCGTTGCAGAAAAGTTGTTGGTAAACATCTAGTTGGATGTCACTTCAAAGAGCTATCGGGACTCACACCACTCACGTCGTCAAACCCAGGGGTATTCTTATCATTCCCCCACCCGTGTAGTTCCGGAGCTTTCTGGTTACATCTTAGTAAATCACCCGATGATGCTTCTACGTCCAAGAGCGCCAAATTCGCCACCGATTTTGTACTCTCTCCGTTTGCTGAACGAACCACAGCTCGTCGTACTTGACCATCTGGAGCTGTGATTACGCTTACCACGCGTGCTCGGACCCAACCATTTCTTTTCTTCTCATTGACTACTATCACCAAGTCACCTGCTTTCAATGGCTTGGTAGGTGAAAACCACTTCGTGCGCCTAGTCAACATTGGCAAGTACTCTTTGACCCACCTTACCCAAAATTTGTCCACCAGAGTTTGAGTTAGGTTCCAGCTGTCTCGCAAAACCCTTTCTGTGATCATCAACGGTTTTTGAGGTTGATGGATGCCGACGCTGCCATATAATAAAAAGTGATTTGGCGTTAAGGCTTCTGATTCAGCGGCATCTAGAGGCACATAGGTGAGAGGTCGAGAATTCACGATTGATTCTGCTTCTAGAACTACTGTTTCTAGCACTTCGTCGCTGGGATGTTGTGGATGGGCCGCAATAGAATCCATTGCTGTCTTCACCGACCTTACCATTCGCTCCCACGGTCCGCCCATATGAGGAGTAGCAGGAGGGTTGAAGTACCAACGTGTTTGTGCATTAGTAAATACGCTGGCACAACCCTCGTGAGCATTTTTTATCTGATCTATCATGAGATTGTTTGCTCCCAGGAAGTTAGTTCCGTTATCTGTGTAAATGGTAGCTGGGGAGCCCCTTCGAGCGATAAACCTGCGAATTGCCATAACACAGGATTGGGTGGAGAGGCTGTACACAATTTCTAGATGCACTGCGCGTATTGTGAGGCAAGTGAAAAGTGCCACCCAACGCTTTACTAAGCTACGTCCTTGCTTAACCATTTGTGGGCCGAAATAGTCTATACCAGTGTGTGTAAAAGGCTTGATGAATGGGGTGAGACGTACTGCCGGCAAAGGTGCCATAATTGGAAGTTTGGGAACAGCTTTTTTAATTTTACACATCTGGCATTCTTTACCAACGCGTTTAACTAGCGTTCGCAAATGAGGGATCTGGAACCGTTGCCGTATCTCATTAACCACCGTTTCATGATTCCCGTGTAGGAAACGACGATGATAGTGATGCACAAGAAGGTAAGTAACACGATGCTCCTTTGGTAAAAACACTGGATATTTAGTTTCATAGGCTGTCGCCGGAGCTGCTCCAATTCGACTATTCATACGCAGCACACGATTCTCGTCCATATATGGCGTCATCTGATACAACAAACTTCTTTTGTTTATAGTATTTTTTTCTGCTAGAGAATCTTCAGTTTGATGTAGTAAGCGGTTATATTCTTCGGGATAAGCTTCCATTTGGACTTGCCGCCACAGGAAATTTTCAGCATTTTCGATTTCTTCAGCCTCGAGGACTCTGGCTTCGAGAGCTATGTCGTTTCCTTTGAACCATGAAATTATTCTAAGAAAGTATGCCATAGCTCGCTGCAATCGATGAAACTGTGAATACCGAGAATAATCAATCTGTGGTTGAAAAACGTGAGCATGGTGCACGCATGTCGTTCGGATTTCCTCTTCAGGGCTGCTCGTTGGTTGAAATTTGGATGGCCATTCGCTCTCGGGTTTTCTCAAAAAATCGGGCCCAGTAAACCATCGACTTTGAGGATCAAAACTAGGTTCCGTTTTCCATTTGGTGGCTTCATCTGCCACGTTCAGTTTCGTCGGTACGTATCTCCATTCATTAATTGAAGTTGTACGAAGAATCTCGCCCACCCTACATGAAACAAACTGATGGTATCGTCGGCTATCGGATCGTAGCCAGGCCAACACGGTAGTTGAATCTGACCATATAAATCTTCGGGATATTGGAAGTGTGAGGGCGTTCGTAATCCTTTCAATAAGTCGGCTACCTTCTACGGCCGCCTGTAGTTCAAGACGAGGTATGGATAGCGGCTTCAATGGAGCCACTTTCGTTTTTGCTGCTATGATTGCACATTTTGGAACGCCTTCATCAATTATACGAGCATACACTACCCCGGAGTATGCTGCTTCGCTCGCGTCTACAAACGTGTGAAGTTGTAAGGTATTAAAGGATGCTGGGTTCGAATTTTTGAAAAGACATCGAGGAACGTTCACTTGATTCAATTTCTTCAACTTATCACTCCATTGGAACCAGGTTTCCTGCAACTCTGCTGGAATGCGCTCATCCCAATCGCAGCCGTATTTCCAGATCTCTTGCATCAGGATTTTGCCGTGGATAACGAAATGGGCGATTAAACCCAATGGGTCGAACACTGACATGATGATTTTTAATACTTGCCGCTTAGTAGGAGGCTCTTTGCTGTCCATTTGTCGTAGTGCTTCTATCTGTAAAGCGTCAAAGGTGAACACATCTTCCTGGGGATTCCATATCATACCTAACACTCGTTCGGGGTTTTCTACAGTGTTCAGTCCTGTTTCGAGATAGAGCGCTTTCTGTTGCCTGTCTTTAATTTTGCCCAAACGGTCAAGAACCTCTTTTGAATTTGAGGTGAAGTTCCGGATTTCGAACCCTCCTTTTGAGTGAACTAGTCTCACTTGGTTGACCAATTCCACAGCTTCATCAGCTGTATCCACGCTTTTAAGGTAGTCGTCCATGTAGTGGTCTTTCATTATATCTTCCGCGGCAAGTGGGAACTCACTAGCATGCTCCATCGCATTTCTGTTCTTCACATATTGAGCTATGCATGGAGAGCATGTTGCTCCAAACGTGGCAACATCCATTACGTATACCTGCGGTGGTTGATGTTGGTCTTCACGAAATAGGAAACGTTGGTATTGTTTATCGGAATCGCGTATCCTGATTTGGTGAAACATCTCCTTGATGTCACCTGTTATGGCGATGTTTCTCTGTCGAAATCTGGTAAGAACATCCGGTAGAGAGGTTAAGAGATCAGGACCTGTGAGCAAAGCATCGTTGAAGGACACGCCCTGAACTCGCGCAGCGGCATCCCATATTAGACGAATTTTCTGGGGTTTTTTCGGGTTCTGGACTACCCCTAGTGGAAGGTACCAGGTTTTTTCCGGATCTGTTCCCTGTAGCTCTTCCATCGAGGCTCGATGAGCGTAACCTTTCTCTAGATATTGGTTTATCTGTTCTCGTACTTTAAGACCTAGAAAGGGGTTTCTAGCTAAACGACGTTCTAGAGCCTGTAATCTACGTTCGGCCATTGGCCGGCTGTTTGGAAATCGCGGTTCTGAATTTTTGAATAACAGACCCGTTTCAAACCTTCCGTCGACACGTCGAGTGGTTTTTTCTAAAATGGCCAAAGCTCGTTTGTCACTCTCTGATACTGGCGCTTCCGCTTTAGGTTCCTCTAATTTGAGCAGTCCTTTGATCAATTGGTGTAACTCATGATCACATTGCTGAGGCTGGCAATGCACGTTGAGGGTTTCTATCGATTGAACACCGTTCATTTGTCTACCGAAAACACACCATCCTAGGCGGGTCTTGACTGCGATTGGGTCATTAGAGCAGCCTTCTCGGGTTTTAAGAGATGTTAACAATGTGGCATGCTCTATACCTATAATCATACTTGGAGTAGCGTCTGAATAACTGTGAATTGGCAAGCCTCTTAAATGCGGGTACGTCTTTTTCATAGATTCATAGTCGAGAGTCTGTGAAGGAAGAATAAGGTTGGCTACTGTGCGGACATTGTTTAATTTGAATTTGTTTTTCTTTCCCAGGCCGGATGCTGTCACTGATATTCTTTGTGAACCTTTTTCCTCTCGCGATACGTTACTCGTCCAACTCAACCATAGTGATTCACGTTCTCCCTTAACTCCGAGCTCGGTCGCCACACTATTTTCAAGTAACGTGGAAGATGAACCATCATCCAAGAAGGCAATTACCTCGACTGACTTGCCATTCGCTTGTAATACGATGGGGAGATAGCGGTAAAGTGAATATGATCTGTCCGAATGGTGATGCGCAACGTTGACATGTGGAGAAGAATTAAGGTTAGCGAGCGTTGATGAGTGAAGTAAGGTGTGATGACGAATTCGACAACCGTCAATGCCACATTCATTCGTAGAACGACACGGCCATTTTCTATGGGGAACAAGGCACGTGCGACATAGGTTTTTCTCCTTAACTGCCTTCAACCTAGCATCCATATCCAACCTTTGGAACGCTTCACAAGTCGCAATAACGTGATTCGGATAGCCACAGAAAACACAACACTTTTTTGGTATTTCCTGTGATGTATCAACTTCGGTGAGTGTGTGTGTATACAGTGTTTGTCTATCTTTTCCCACTTTCTTTGCATTTTCATGTTTAGGTACTAAACGTGGCATAATTACGTCCGTTGCTGTGTCTACCAATTCGTTAGTGAAAATGGAAAATACTTCCAGGTTGACGGTAGTGTACTGGCGCTTGAATCGAGACCAATCCATTTGCGTTTTTATTGGCAATTTTGCAATAAGTTCCTGCAGTAAAGTGGGATTGCTAAGATGCTCCAATAGATTGGCTGTGATCATATGATCAACACTATTTCGAACAGCTAGGCCAAAATTTATGATTGATTGCAGGTTATCCTCTTTAGGTGGAGCGATTCTTCGGAGATCGTTCAGTAGCGCATGAATGAGAATGTCTGGTCTTCCAAATTGTCGTTTCAAAATATCTATCACAAGAGGCACGGACTCTGGAATCATGAGTCGACTTCTAACAGCTTCAAAGGCTGGTCCTCGCAAGCATCGCTGTAGTCTGGACAAATTCTCCTCGTCTGAAAATCCGCAGCTTTTAGTGCTGTTTTGGAAGGTGCCATAAAAAAGTGGCCAGTCTTGGGGATCACCATCAAAGTGGGGAAGGTCACGTGAAATTACCTGCCGTGCTGCTAGTTGAGCAGCGGATGGCATTCTATATGAGTTCAGATCATCTCTAAAGTCATTTCTTGCAATTGGAGATGAGATCTGCTGTGCCAATGGCTGATGAATGTTTTCCTTAGTAGGACCATCAAAACTAGTAGAAATATTACCAACATGATTGGTGGCTAATGGTTCTTGATGTCTTTGAATTGTCGTCAGTTGACCCAAAGAAACTACCACGGGGGAAATGTCCTGATCCAGATCAGACCTGCGCAGTGGCTGCGTTGTTGGATTGGTATGAAATTCATAAGTAGAATTCGGTTGAATACCAGCGGCCAACGGAACGGCGTGATCAACGGTTGAATTATTCCGAGAACTATAAATCGGTACACAGTTCGCTGAAGAAACGGAAAGTGGTTCAATGTTACGACTGTTCAAATTGGGTTCGATTCCGGTCGGTACGTAGGGTCCAGCTGTAGTCGCCGATGGAATGGATCCTCTACACACGGCGGTCATAATATTCGCTTCAGCTCTTAAGGCAGCCAAACGCGGTGGTAGAGGTCTTGGTGTACTTCTAGAAATAGTCTTGACAGCCAAATCGTTCCGAAATTGATTTTGTCGCTCGTTGTTGATCATTTGGAGCACCGTAGTAGGTGAAATTTCCGTCGACGACCAACGGATCGCGGGTGGAAGATACATTCCCTGATTGCCGATCGGATTATTTCCTATGGGCCTATGATGTCTGATCACATGACCAGGGGCTTGGTCGTAATTAATATGCGGATGTACATTCTCGACAGGCCGGTGGAACGAAGCTTCGGTGCCATTGGGGATCGTCGATGGAACTGCGAAGCTACCATGAGGGGTAGACGAGGAAGTGGGTATGGTTATATTGTGCGAGTTACTTTCGGCTGATGAATGGATTGGCACATTTGGAGCTTCGTCGTACAGAGCGGATGTCACAACGGGCTGGGCATGACTATTGGGCAGCTGCGGTGGGAACTCCCACACGGGTGGCGCACTTTGCCTGACATTTCCGGTGGTTCCACTAGCTAGCCATCCTGAGACTTTTTCCCTACTATTGCTGCTGACACTGCTACCTGCTTCACTTGCTTCCTTTAACGCCTCATACTTTTTTCGAATATATTCCTTTTCAACAGCGTATCGCTTTCTCCGTAGCTCTTTCTCTTCTTCCTCCTTTTTCTTCCTTGCTGCTTCATCTTCTTCCGCCTTTTTCTTCTTTGCTGCTTCTTCTTCAGCTAACGCGCGCATTTGCAAATCGTGCTGCTCTTTCAGCATCATTATCTCGTGTTCAGCACGCGATCTACGCGAAGCATGTGATCGACGACTTCCCGATGTTCGTGAATGTGCTCTTTCGATTGCCGGTGTTGGTTTGCATACCGGACATTTCCAAGTGCGATCTGGATTTGCTATGGAATCAGATACACCTGCACATTCGTAATGTGCCCAGTTCGCACACAAATCGCATCCGACCATACGGTCTGTGTCGGGTTTATCGCAATAGACGCAATTGGATTCCGTGTTATTCGCAGGCGCTGCAGATGCCATACCAAAATCTTTGAAGATTGTTGCTTGGTTCGACGATAAATTTAATCCTGATAGCTGTACAGTATAGCACGCTTCAAAGCTGCAAATTCATTATCTTATTAATTCATTTTCATTATCAATATCTCATTTGAACTTACATTTTGATTTCTTCCTCTTAGTAATACAAATTCCGAACCAATCAACTTAAAGCCCGTTAGCATGGACTACCTATCAATTCAACGTACATATCATAAGTATCGAAACTATATCGGCATTTGCGTATCTACTTACGATATCAGTGGGTAATGGGTACCTGGTTCTACAGAGACTGCTTAATGCTCACGGAATACCGTAAATGTCGCTCGACTGTTAGCAGTCGTGGTAACGATATTGACCTACATGTATGGCGGTTGAATGATGGTTTATAATTTCTGTTTTTTCTCTAAGTAGCTGATAAATGGCCTTACCTAATTGATATAAACTCTCACTATTCGCAGCTGGTGTGGCTGGATATTAACTGGTCAAACTACCAATAACGACGGTTTAACTATTAATCGCTTAATATAACTTATTCGCGGTACAAGTTCGGTATCACGTGCCCTGAGATAATAATTCGTTGCAGAAAAGTTGTTGGTAAACATCTAGTTGGATGTCACTTCAAAGAGCTATCGGGACTCACACCACTCACGTCGTCAAACCCAGGGGTATTCTTATCAATGACAAAAATGACAAAAATGACAAAAATGACAAAAATGACAAAAATGACAAAAATGACAAAAATGACAAAAATGACAAAAATGACAAAAATGACAAAAATGACAAAAATGACAAAAATGACAAAAATGACAAAAATGACAAAAATGACAAAAATGACAAAAATGACAAAAATGACAAAAATGACAAAAATGACAAAAACGACAAAAATGACAAAAATGACAAAAATGAAAAAAATGACAAAAATGACAAAAATGACAAAAATGACAAAAATGACAAAAATGACAATAATGACAAAAATGACAAAAATGACAAAAATGACATAAATGACAAAAATGCAAAAAATGCAAAATATGAAAAAAATTAAAAAATAAGACAAAAATGACAAAAATGACAAAAATGACAAAAATGACAAAAATGACAAAAATGACAAAAATGACAAAAATGACAAAAATGACAAAAATGACAAAAATGACAAAAATGACAAAAATGACAAAAATGACAAAAATGACAAAAATGACAAAAATGACAAAAATGACAAAAATGACAAAAATGACAAAAATGACAAAAATGACAAAAATGACAAAAATGACAAAAATGACAAAAATGACAAAAATGACAAAAATGACAAAAATGACAAAAATGACAAAAATGACAAAAATGACAAAAATGACAAAAATGACAAAAATGACAAAAATGACAAAAATGACAAAAATGACAAAAATGACAAAAATGACAAAAATGACAAAAATGACAAAAATGACAAAAATGACAAAAATGACAAAAATGACAAAAATGACAAAAATGACAAAAATGACAAAAATGACAAAAATGACAAAAATGACAAAAATGACAAAAATGACAAAAATGACAAAAATGACAAAAATGACAAAAATGACAAAAATGACAAAAATGACAAAAATGACAAAAATGACAAAAATGACAAAAATGACAAAAATGACAAAAATGACAAAAATGACAAAAATGACAAAAATGACAAAAATGACAAAAATGACAAAAATGACAAAAATGACAAAAATGACAAAAATGACAAAAATGACAAAAATGACAAAAATGACAAAAATGACAAAAATGACAAAAATGACAAAAATGACAAAAATGACAAAAATGACAAAAATGACCAAAATGACCAAAATGACAAAAATGACAAAAATGACAAAAATGACAAAAATGACAAAAAACACAAAAATGACAAAAATGACAAAAAACACAAAAATGACAAAAATGACAAAAATGACAAAAATGACAAAAATGACAAAAATGACAAAAATGACAAAAATGACAAAAATGACAAAAATGACAAAAATGACAAAAATGACAAAAATGACAAAAATGACAAAAATGACAAATATGACAAAAATGACAAATATGACAAAAATGACAAAAATGACAAATATGACAAAAATGACAAAAATGACAAAAATGACAAAAATGACAAAAATGACAAAAATGACAAAAATGACAAAAATGACAAAAATGACAAAAATGACAAAAATGACAAAAATGACAAAAATGACAAAAATGACAAAAATGACAAAAATGACAAAAATGACAAAAATGACAAAAATGACAAAAATGACAAAAATGACAAAAATGACAAAAATGACAAAAATGACAAAAATGACAAAAATGACAAAAATGACAAAAATGACAAAAATGACAAAAATGACAAAAATGACAAAAATGACAAAAATGACAAAAATGACAAAAATGACAAAAATGACAAAAATGACAAAAATGACAAAAATGACAAAAATGACAAAAATGACAAAAATGACAAAAATGACAAAAATGACAAAAATGACAAAAATGACAAAAATGACAAAAATGACAAAAATGACAAAAATGACAAAAATGACAAAAATGACAAAAATGACAAAAATGACAAAAATGACAAAAATGACAAAAATGACAAAAATGACAAAAATGACAAAAATGACAAAAATGACAAAAATGACAAAAATGACAAAAATGACAAAAATGACAAAAATGACAAAAATGACAAAAATGACAAAAATGACAAAAATGACAAAAATGACAAAAATGACAAAAATGACAAAAATGACAAAAAACACAAAAATGACAAAAATGACAAAAATGACAAAAATGACAAAAATGACAAAAATGACAAAAATGACAAAAATGACAAAAATGACAAAAATGACAAAAATGACAAAAATGACAAAAATGACAAAAATGACAAAAATGACAAAAATGACAAAAATGACAAAAATGACAAATATGACAAAAATGACAAAAATGACAAATATGACAAAAATGACAAAAATGACAAAAATGACAAAAATGACAAAAATGACAAAAATGACAAAAATGACAAAAATGACAAAAATGACAAAAATGACAAAAATGACAAAAATGACAAAAATGACAAAAATGACAAAAATGACAAAAATGACAAAAATGACAAAAATGACAAAAATGACAAAAATGACAAAAATGACAAAAATGACAAAAATGACAAAAATGACAAAAATGACAAAAATGACAAAAATGACAAAAATGACAAAAATGACAAAAATGACAAAAATGACAAAAATGACAAAAATGACAAAAATGACAAAAATGACAAAAATGACAAAAATGACAAAAATGACAAAAATGACAAAAATGACAAAAATGACAAAAATGACAAAAATGACAAAAATGACAAAAATGACAAAAATGACAAAAATGACAAAAATGACAAAAATGACAAAAATGACAAAAATGACAAAAATGACAAAAATGACAAAAATGACAAAAATGACAAAAATGACAAAAATGACAAAAATGACAAAAATGACAAAAATGACAAAAATGACAAAAATGACAAAAATGACAAAAATGACAAAAATGACAAAAATGACAAAAATGACAAAAATGACAAAAATGACAAAAATGACAAAAATGACAAAAATGACAAAAATGACAAAAATGACAAAAATGACAAAAATGACAAAAATGACAAAAATGACAAAAATGACAAAAATGACAAAAATGACAAAAATGACAAACATGACAAAAATGACAAAAATATAAAAAGACAAAAATTACAAAAATGACAAAAATTACAAAAATTACAAAAATTACAAAAATTACAAAAATTACAAAAACTACAAAAATTACAAAAATTACAAAAATTACATAAATTACAAAAATTACGAAAATTACAAAAATGACAAAAAATAAAATAACGCCAAAATTCAGATGTGTCATTTATGTCCATTTTTACCATTTTGTGAATTTTATCAATTTTGACAAAATTATTGTTTTTATCAAATAAGTTTGTTTAATCACTGCGGTCAACTTTGTTATTATTGTCAATTTTTTTTTTGATTTTTTTAAATAATTTGTAACAATTTTTTGCATTTAGTCAAGTTTGACCTCTTTTTCATTTTTTTCAAATTTTTAAGTTTTTTAAATCAGATTAATTCTGTCTTTGTCGTCATTTTTGTCAATTTCAGCAGTTTGTCATTGATGTTAATTTAGTCAATTTTGTCATTTTCATCATTCAGTTTTTTTGATTTTGTCAATTTTACCATTCAGTTTTTCTGATGTTGTCAATTTTTGTTGTTTTGTTCTTAATTTTCTCAGATCTGTCAATTAAAAAAAAATCATGCAATTGACTAAAGTGATAAAATTGAAATAAAAATATAAAGTTATCAAAATTGGCAATAGTATCTTAATTGACAAAAATTACAAAACCGAAAACATAACAAAATTGACCAAAATTACACAACAATAAAATTGTTATTATTGACATAATTTTCTAAATTGTCATGAGTATCCAAATTTCTATGATCAATTGTTAATTCGACCAATTTTTGGACCCTGCGTTACCGCATGAAATTTTACTCCAGCGATTTTAATTTTACCAAATTATACTTTCAATATACTCGTTTTCGTCCTTTCAGAGATCAATCTGGACAAACGTTAAATTATTTGAAACACATGGTTGGGCATCTTTTTTAAAATTGTTTTCTTAATTCTTTTTTTTAAGTTACCATATGATGTAACTCAAAAAAAAATCATTGAGATTATTCTTTTTCAAAAAGATCATACAGGATATTTCAGGATGCAGCATTTGAAAAATCATCATATTTGCCAATAAGGTTATTTATATGAAAATTATGATAATTTTCAAATACTTTAATGCTGTGTACAATTTTGTATTTTATATTTTCAAATAATTATGAATTCTTGGATCATAATTTGATGATTCAGAACTAAGAAAACTAACATTTGTATGTGATTTTATAGTTTACAGACTGTAAACATGGCTACAATCGACTGTCAAGTTTATTAAATAGGGTTTTAATATTGCATTTGAAGGATTGAACAAAAACAAGCTTTTCTGCGGTGTCACAAACATAATTTGAAGTTTTCCAAATGAACCACTACAAACTGTCAGCAGGATCGTTTCATCAATAATGTGGTCTCGTTATTTCACTCCATTGCTAATCTTTATTTTTTCACTTAAGCCATCACCGTAATGACCATGCTGCTGTTAGTTGTGTTGTGGTTCCAGATTGCATCTCGAACAAATTTCAAAGTAGAAAATAAGCTGCTTGACTTTTACTCTCCAGCTTGTGTCGAATATCTGAAATTTCCTTCGCCCACAACAACTGTTTGCAGGGGGAGTGTTTTTGCTACTTTTTTTTGTTGCTGCTACATTTTATAAATCGAGCACACTGAACCAAAGATGTTTTGGTTATGTCAATTAACATAACTGATGCAGCAATGCACAGTAAAACTATGTCATGAGTTTCGGAACTTCAAATCAATTGAAATATCAGAAAACTTGGTTAATTCAATTGAATTAAATCATTACCAAAACGAATTGTCTGGTCTTGCAAATCACTTGAACATGCTGGATATTTTTTTGACTGTGTTATTCATGAAGCGATACCATTTGCCCCATGGTACACGGAAAATAAAAAAAAGGTAAAATTTACCTTTTTGCGAGGTGAATTTTTTCCACCCCTCTTTCGAGGTAAATTTTACCTTTTTTTCATTCACCTAGCAAAAAGGTAAATTTTACTTTTTTTCAATTTACCTAGCAAAAAGGTAAATTTTACCTTTTTCGCATTCACCTAGCAAAATAGTAAATAATACGGTTTTCCCATTTACTGATTTAAAAGGTAAATGCTGGTTGGTTTGATTGTTTTCTTCAATAAGAATTAAAAAAATACAAAATTCTTTTAAAAATGATATTTATTGGAGATAAATAGGGACTGGTAATTCGGCTTCGCGTTCTTCTGAGCCGCTATGGCCGCTGAATCCACCTGCGTTGCGTACATTCATGGCCTCCTCCGTTCGACTAATCCGGTCAGGTTCGGCTTTTCCGGCTGGAGGATGACGTGGAATACACCTCAAAGCTCTATGGGCCGATCTGAAACAAAATCAATAGTATTATGACGAGAACCAGCAGAACTAAATGATATTTAAGAACACTTACCATTCTATTCCGATTTTCACATATTAGGCACAAAGCAAAACTTGTTCCTAGAATGACAAAACAGCTTAACCTCAATGAACGGGTTCGGCGAATAGTTACTTTTTTTTAGAAGAATTGTACCGTTTTGTTTGGCTCAATCCAGGTCAATTACACCTCGCTACGAGGTAAGTTTTACCTTATTTGGATTTACCTTTTTTTCTAGGTGAATTATACTTTTTTATCGAGCTCAATTCACCTCGCTACGAGGTAAGATTAACCTTTTTTGGATTCACCTTTTTTCTCGGTGAATTGTACCTTTTTTCAAACCTCGATTCAGGTAAATTTTACCTCACTGTGAGGTGAGTTTCACCTCGAAGAGGTAGAAGTTACCTTTTTGGCTTTCACGAGCGTTCACCTTTGCTAACTCGGTAAATTTTACCTTTTTATTATTTTCCGTGTATAGAAACTTCACCAGAAGCATAGGAACAAGTCTTTCCGTTTTGCAAAATCTCATGCAGCAGCAGATAGTGGCAAAACTTTCCCGGTGATGACTCTTGCTTCGAAAACTAGTTGCACTTCTATTTAGTTCAGTTAGAAGGGGATTTCCCCAAGAGCACCGGTTCAATTTCGGAAACTGTGTCAGCTTGCCTATCGACTAGAAAGATGTTGCTTATTCTGCTGTATTGAAGTGTATTGTGAGTAACTGAATACTTGTTCAAGGTTTGTTTCTAAAATTCATTGAAACAAAATTTAATGTTGTATAATTATTGGCTTTATCGATGGAAAGTGATGTCCTTTTTAGAAGGGTCATCTAAAGATTTAGAAATTTTATAAATGGATAGAAAGTTAGAAGAAATGAAAGATGGTTAAATGAACGAGTTGAATTTATTTGGAAGCATTATCATCACATATCGAAATGCGTGGCTAGCGAACGGTACGAACGTACCCAGATGGTCGTGCCATCTACCAGAGCTGCGGCAACACACACGAGCTTGGAACAGTTTTTATAGTGATGGGAAAGATGCAAAAGCGCGTGATCGGGTGGTGACCGATCAACTCACGATTGTGCCGGTTGAGAATCAAGGGCCGGTTCTTCAACATCAGCATCATCAACGTGCACAGCCCCCACCTCGGAAGTACCGGTGTCATCGGGGATTTTAATGCTCAGGTCGGCTAGGAGGAGGAATTTGAACCGACAATTGGAAGGTTCAGTGCGCACCAGCTGACCAACGAAAACGGCCTTAGACTTATTGATTTTGCCGCCTCCAAACGAATGGCCTTACGCAGTACCTTTTTCCAGCACCGCCTCCCACACAAGTACACCTGGAGATCACCGTACCAAACGCAATCACAGATCGACCACGTTTTGATTGACAGCCGGCACTTCTCGGACATCATCGACGTCAGATCCTGTCGAAGCGTCAGATCCTATCTGGTGATGGTGAAGATGCGCCCAAAACTTTACGACTACGACAGACTACGCGCAATCGGTGGAAGCAGCGCTTCCGGCAGAGGGCGAGCTTGATGAAGCCCCTCTCGAGGACTGTTGGGATACCATCAAGACAGCCTTCAACAGTGCTGCGGAGAACGTCATCGGTTATGTGGAGCGAACTCGACGGAACGACTGGTTCGACGAGGAGTGTAGGAGGGTGGTGGACGAAGAGAATGCCGCGCTGGCGGCAGTAGTGCAGAGAGGCACCCGTCGAAATGTGGAAAATCACCGACAGCGGAAGAGGCAGCGAGTCCGACTTTTCCAGGAGAAAAAGCGCCGCCTGGAGGAGGAGGAGCTCAAGGAGCTGGAGCAGCTGCATCGTTCCCAAGAAACACGAAAGTTCTATCAGAAACTCAACGCATCCCGCAAAGGCTTCGTGCCGCAAGCTGAAATGTGCCGGGATAAGGACGGGGGCATCCTGACGGACAATCGTGAGGTGATCAAAAGGTGGAAGGTGGAAGGTGGAACACCTGAACGGCGCACATGCAGGAGATCAAGACGGTGGGGGAAGGTACATCGCCGGCGTAGCCAACGACGAAGAGGAGCCACTCCCAACGATGAGTGAAGTTAACGAAGCCATTCGCCAGCTGAATAGAAACAAGTCGGCTGGGAAGGATGGCATCGCAGCTGAACTCGTAAAAATGGGCCCGGACAAGTTGGCCGATTGCCTACATCGGTTGATAGTCCGGATCTGGGACATAGAACAGCTACCGTAGGAGTGGAAGGAGGGGGTAATATGCCCCATATACAAGAAGGGCGACAAATTTGACTGTGAGAACTACCGAGGGATCACTGTCCTCAATGCAGATTCGTGGGAAGTCATCAGGCCGGCTTTATGGAGGGACGGTCAACGACGGACCAGATATTCACATTACGGCAAATCCTCCAAAAATGCCTGGAACACCAAGTCCCTACGCACCATCTATTCATCGACTTCAAAGCCACATACGACACGATTGACCGTAACGAGCTATGGAAAATCATGGACGAGAACGGCTTTTCTGGGAAGCTGATCAGACTGATCAAGACGAAGATGGATGGAACGCAGTGCTGTGTGCGGATTTCTGGCGAATTGTCGAGTTCATTCGAATCGCGCAGGGGGCTTCGACAAGGTGATGGTCTGTCCTGCATGCTGTTCAACATGGCGCTAGAAGGTGTTATTCGACGAGCGGTGGGCGAAATGCGGGCACGATTTTCAACAGATCCAGTCAACTTATCTGCTTTGCCGATGACATTGATATAGTCGGCAGATCATCTGCGGCGGTGGAGGAGATCTACCGCAAACTGAAACGCGAAGCAGGAAAGATTGGGTTGATGATTAATACGTCCAAGACGAAGTA
Source organism: Uranotaenia lowii (assembly GCF_029784155.1). Taxonomy (NCBI): domain Eukaryota; kingdom Metazoa; phylum Arthropoda; class Insecta; order Diptera; family Culicidae; genus Uranotaenia; species Uranotaenia lowii. The sequence goes on along the minus strand of NC_073693.1, from coordinate 159,495,047 downwards.
CATGCTGGCGTGCGGATCCGAGGCCGACCGAACCCGCTTGTCCCGCAATAACAAGGTCACGATCGACGGCGACGAGCTGGAGATAGTCGAAGACTTTGTCTATCTCGGCTCACTGGTGACCGCAGACAATGACACCAGCCGTGAGATCCGGAGGCGAATTATCAGCGGAAGTCGTGCCTACTATGGACTCCACAAGCAACTGCGGTCGAGAAGACTTAGCCCTCGCACGAAGTGTAACCTGTATATGACGCTCATTAGACCGGTTGTTCTCGACGGGCACGAAACATGGATATTGCTCGAGGAGGACCTGCGTACACTCGGAGTATTCGAGCGACGAGTGTTAAGAACCATCTTTGGCGGCGTACAGGAGAACGGAGTGTGGAAGCGAAGGATGAACCACGAGCTCGCGCGACTCTACCGCGAACCCAGTATCCAGAAGGTGGTGAAAGCTGGCCGGATACGCTGGGCGGGACATGTTGCGAGAATGCCTGACGACTGTCCTGCAAAACAGGTGTTCGCTACGAATCCGGTAGGAACAAGACGAACGGGGGCGCAACGAGCGAGGTGGTTAGACCAAGTGGAGCGTGAATGTGGAGTGCCCGAGGAATTGGAGAACGGTTGCCATGGACCGAGTGAATTTTAGGAATTATGTTCGTCAAGTTATGTCGTGAGACGGAATACTACGTAAATAAAAATAATAAAACAAATCATCACATATCAAATATATGTCCTGTGCTGAACAAAACTGGTGGGAAAGTGACAGCAAAGGGTTTTTTTAACTAAAATCCTCTAATTTTCGGAATAATATTTCAGCAGGCAAAGCTTTCAGGAAAACGCAGGGTCATTCCACCCCAACTTTGAAAGAAATTTGTCGTAACCTTTTTTTTTTTTTTTTTTGTTGGGTCCCTACCACTGCGACCAGTTGTTAGATCTTTTGTGGTTTGTCCCCTATTTACTGTAGCTTTTCAAGATAGATCACTCTGATTGATTACAGTAGTGTCACTTTCTTGTTGACCAGCATTTTCCCAATTTGGAAGAACAACACGAATGAAGTTAACAACCTTATTGGAACCTAAAGAAAATAAATCAGAAGGATCTAAAATTCCTTTACCGATTAAACTAGTTCTTTTTGATATAAGACAAGGGCATTCACATAGAAGGTGCTCCGATGTTTCCTTCTCAGTCTGACAAAAACGACAAATGTCAGATTGACTTCTTCCCATGAGTTTTAGATGATATCGACATTCACAGTGTCCTGTAACCAATCCTGTAAAAGTTTTTAAATCTTTTTTTGATAATGTTAGAATCTTTTTCGATTTGTCGTAACCTTATCGGACTAGGACATGAACTTCGACTGATTTTCATTGGAGACATTCCAGATCGAAAACTTTGATTCACGAGAAGCAATTACCACAATATGTTTAACATTGGTAGTTCACCTGTAGAGATAGGATGTTTAGAAGGATGTTCAGAAGTTAAATCAAATTTTATGAAGATAATAGTTGTATTTGGAATCACTGAGGATGTATAAAATTAAAAAAAAAATCCATGCCAACTGTTACTATTTTGGCAACACTAGGCAAAACAAACAAAACAAAGTCAGTCATTGATCTTTTCTTGAGAGCGACAGGCGTATCTGAGTGAATCTCTGAATTAAGATTCGTAAGATTCGATTTGATTTGGCCTTCCGGTGGAAAATACGGATTGGTCAGGAAGCGAAGATTATTAAGGCTGCTGCTACTGATTGTTTGTTATGATTTGGCCTTTCGGTGGAAAAATACGGATTGGCTTAGGAAGCGAGTATTTTTAAGACTGCTGCTGCTGATTGTTTGTTGTGGTTTGGCCTTCTGGTGAAAAAAGACGGATTCGCTTAGGAAGCGCAGATTTCAAAAGGCTACTGCTGCCGATTGTTTTGTTTTGGCCTTCCGGTGGATACAGATTGATTGGCTTAGGAAGCTGCTGCTGATTGTTTGTTATGATTTGGCCTTCCGGTCGAGAGAATCGGATTGTCTTAGGAAGCGAAGACTGCTGCTGATTGATCGATCTGATTTGGCCTTGGCTGCTGCTGGTGATTGTCAGTTATTATTTGGCCTTTTGGTGGAAAATACGGATTGGGTTAGGAAATGCAGATTTTTAAGGATGCCACTGCTGCTGATTTTTTTTTATTTGATCTTCTTGTGCCAAGATACGGATTGGAAAGCGCAAATTTAAGGGCTGATGATGCTGATTTGTAGTGTTTGTAGCTATTTTGCCTTTCGGTGGAAAAATATGGATTAACTTAGGAAGCGCAGATTTAAAAGGCTGCTGCTGCTGATTGTTTGTAGTGATTTGAACTTTCGGTGGAAAATTCGTATTGGCTTAGGAAGCGCAAATTTTCCAGGATGCTGCTGCTACGTGTTTGGTGTGATTTCGCTTTCCGAAGAAAAAGATGGATTGGCATGACAAGCGAAGATTTGTAAGGCTGCTGCTGCTGATTGTTTTTTGTGATCTGCCCTTCTGGTGAAAAAGACGTATTTGCTTAGGAAGCACAGATTTCAAAAAGATTACTGCTGCCGATTGTTTTGTTTTGGCCTTTCGGAGGATACAGATTGATTGGCTTAGGAAGCGCAAATTTTAAAGGCTGCTGCAGCTGATTGTTTGTTATGATTTTGCCTTCCGGTCGAGAGAATCGGATTGTCTTAGGAAGCGAAGACTGCTGCTGATTGATCGATCTGATTTCCCGAGCAGACATTAATGGCAAAATTTTAGCAAATTTTGCTATCACGCCCTGAGAGCCAAATGTGCTCTCATTTTGCTTGACATAAGGTGGTACACAGCAAAAATGAGAGCACAAATTTTCATACATGGTTAGCATAGTGATACCTTATTTTGCTAAAACTGAGACCTTAACTACACCTCGTTTTTTGAGAGCTTAGAGAGCATAAGGATGCCAATATAAGACATCAATTAATTTTCAATAACAGCAATATTTGGCATAATTATGCTTTCATTTTTTTTTTTAAATGACAGTAAAATGAGGTGTAGTTAAGATCTCAAGACAAGTAGAATTCAGCATTACTTTCTATCGGGGTATGCAAATTTTGATTTTATTTTTTGTTGTGTATCACCTTAAGTCAACCAGAACAAGTTCAAATTTGATTGTCAAGGCGTGATAGCAAAATTTGTAACCAAAAACGCCCTTAGTTATGCAACGTGTTTACAATTTACATAAATACCATTCGAACTTATTTTAAAGTTTATCGGATTTCAATCAGCAAAAATAAATAAGGATTCATAAAAAAGTGTATGAGAAAACAAGAATTGCAAAAAAAAGTTTAATACAACATGCGCGAAAATGTGTTTCGTATTGCATCTATGCACATATGTAAAAAATATCCAGCAATTGTTAACAAAATATTTTGAATCACATTTAGCATTCTTTAATAAACATTCATACTTTCAGATATTCATTAAAAATACGTTAAGCGATTTAGATTTGAGTTGAAAATATTTGAGAATTTATTTTACAGCTATCTTTTAATAGAAAAAAGCAACTCCAATTTGAAAATAGAACTTTTCCGTCAAGTTCGAAGCCCAAATGTTATGGATCTTATGATAATCGCTTAGAAAGATCATAATTCGTTATAAAAAACGCCTTAATGTACACAAAGTCATGATGGTATGTAAAACACAGATTATTTTCATCTTTAATTTAATTTCGTAGTCTATCAAAAGGCGTTTTGTATGTCAAATTGGCTTATATGGAAAACTGTTATACCACCAAAAAGATTCATAATAACATGACATCATAAATTGTCATGTACAGTTTTAGATCTTAAGAGATTTAGAATTAGGCACGACCGCTAACGTTAGACAATTAAACAAGTAAACCATTGTAATGAACGTATGAACAAAAAAAAAATCTGCGCTTAATAAAACTAAAATTTTAGCTTATTGTGATACAATCACTGCGCATAGCTATCTAATGTCCGCGTGAAGGTAGTACAACTTCCTTTCGTCTATGGAAACATGAATCGGCTACAGTTCACTTACCTTGCACCTTTGACGGAAGCAGGCTACACGGTTCGGTCTGGTTGTCACCTTCCAGGAACACCGGGGCGAGGGATTCTAACGACAATGTTGGAAACGAACAACTGCATTCACTATTCTTACATCATCCGTTTGACATGTGGAACATCGGATTCCACAGCGTGTCCGGATCTTTTGTGTGTTCCTAAAAACAAATTATTTAGTAATTTTTTTCAAATAAAATAAAATACTTTTGCATCCTGGTCGAACTGCATAGCATTTTGATTACTTCTCCGGTTGTTTTATGAAAGGTGACTCCAGAATTAGGAATACTCGGTACCTCTTTCACAAGCACATTCCTGCTCCGTCCCAGGCAGAGTCCACTCATTGTTGGAGGAAGGCGACTCATTTCGTCAACAATCTGCACGGTCACTTTGCCCATGTTGCTGGAGTCTCACACTCACTGTCAAATTGTACCTCCGGAAGTTGTTATTGGGCAAGTGGGAAGTAAACAGCATTCGGAACAGCAATCATGTTATCATAACTTCTCAATTAATGCTTCACTAAACTCGCAATACTGTACGTGACCGAATTTTTACTTTTTACACCGTTTACTTGCGATCCGAAAAATTAACGACCGAGAAACATAAACAAAACATAAACAAATGACAGATCTGGAAAACACTGAAACAAATTACTTCGCTGTTCTTGAACAATTGGTGGAATCGTTTTTTTTTTCAAAAACCAAACAACAATAAATTTTCAACAGGTACTTCTTAGTTGCGAAAAAACATAATTGGTAAACATATAAATATTTTGAAAACAAATTTAAGTTTTGGTTGCAGTTTAATGCAAGAATAGGGAGCAGTGTTTGTGATTTAATTCTGGCATTTCCACTGGCAGTTTTGTTTTTTTTTTCACGGGATTTTAATTGACTGTTCAATCATTCATCCTGGTATCCATTTTGATTCATCGTTTGCTCTTCACTCTTTTATTTCGAAATGATAGCATTTTTTTATTGATTTCACTCATTCCGACTGAAAGCACTTTTTTGATCTTAAAAAACTGTTTCTTAAAAAGTTCATAACAAAACATTTGTTATTTTTAAAATGTTTTAAAATATTTGAAGGTTTTTTTTTCCTTTCGTACCGCATACGTAAGCGTAGTACGAGATAAAAGACAACGCATTGTAGGTTTTTTTTTATATAAATATCTGCATAAATATACAGTGAAGCCTTTTAGGAGGTAGAAAATGAAATATGTTTCCAAAATAGAAAACTTCAAAATTTTAAATCCTCGAATTTAATAGAGTTTAAAATATTAAATATTTATCTAACCCTCCAAAGCTGGCCGTAAATGTTGACTAAATTAGTTGATTTAAGATTCATTGTGTCAGTAATTTATTCTAGTTCCTCAATATTTCAAAATAAAGTCGATATGTTTAGCCAGGTTATCAAAAATTGGTTTCAAAAATAAAAAGTCTAGAAAAATAATTTTATTTTCAAAATATTTAGAACTTTTGATAGCATTTGTTATATTTAAGTGCTTCATTGATTTTCGTTAAGAATAAATCTTTCCAACGATGTATAAATATGATGAGGTCCAATGTTAGTTTAGACCGCTATCTCAAATCTCCCGGTAGAAAAAAAAATCTTGCTTCAAAAAATGACATTAAACTTTTGCTTTGCTTCGCTGTACATCATTTATGCATGAATCGATTTTTAAAACTAAAATTTTATTTTTTTTTCGTTAATTTGATTATTGTTTTCATAGGATATATACTAAGTCTCTCAAAAATCGCAGTTCTGCAGTATATTGGAATGATGATTGAAATTTGTGCTTTGGGTCATATTGATCCGAATAGCTTCGGAAGGTTCAAGATGTACCAATTTAAACTTTTGCTGACCAGTTCATAAGAAATCGTCAGAGTAGTACATTTTTCTGTCATTTTTATGTCAATTGCTTTTTAAGATAAAAAATTATGTTATGATGCTTACTTTTGTTGATGGATGATTTTGGCTCAAATTATGTCATCTTTTGATTTTTTTTAAGTTTGTTAAAAATAATTATGTATAGCTTAATGATGCCAAGTTTTTCTATCACCGAAAAATCAACACTAAATTATGCTACCAGTATGCTGTTGATACCTCATTTTAGTCTTAAAAAGCTGTAAATTGAAAATGATTTAAACCTTACTGATGCCTTGTTATGCTATCATGAAACATATCATACCAAATGATGCTATCCATTTGATATTGATACCTTATTCTGGTTTCAATTTGCTATCAATTTGGGCATCAAAGTCTGCTCGGGTTGGCCTTCCGGTGGATAAAGACGGAATTGGCAAACGAAGCGAAAATTTTCATGGCTGCTGCTGGTGATTGTCAGTTATTATTTGGCCTTTTGGTGGAAAATACGGATTGGGTTAGGAAATGCAGATTTTTAAGGCTGCCACTGCTGCTGATTGTTTTTTTTATTCGATCTTCTTGTGCCAAGATACGGATTGGCTTATAAAGCGCAAATTTAAAGGCTGATGCTGCTGATTTGTAGTGTTTGTAGTTATTTTGCCTTTCGGTGGAAAAATATGGATTAACTTAGGAAGCGCAGATTTAAAAGGCTGCTGCTGCTGATTGTTTGTTGTGATTTGCCCTTCTGGTGAAAAAAGACGTATTCGCTTAGGAAGCACAGATTTCAAAAGGCTACTGCTTTGGATTGTTTTGTTTTGGCCTTCCGGTGGATACAGATGGATTGGCTTAGGAAGTGCAAATTTTTAAGACTGTTGCTGCTGATTGTTTGTTATGATTTGGCCTTCTGTTGGAAAGGAACGGATTGGCTTAGGAAGCGCAGATTTTTAAGACTGTTGCTGATTGATCGATTTGATTTGGCCTTCCGGTGAATAAAGACGAAATTGGCTTAAGAAGCGAAGAATATTATGGCTGCTGCTGTTGATTGTTTATTATAATTTGGCCTTTCGGTGGAAAAATATGGAATGGCTTAGGAAAAGCAGATTTTTAAGGCTGCTGCTACTGCTGAATGTTTGTTTCGATTTGGCCTTCCAAAGGAAAAAGACGTTTTGGCTAAGGAAGCGCAAATTTTTCAGGATGCTGCTACTGATTCTCTGTAGTGATTTGACCTTTCGGTGGAAAAAGACGGATTGGCTTAGGGAGCGCTGAGATTTATGGCTGTTGCTGCTGATTGTTAGTTATGATTTGGCCTTCCAGTGGGAAAAGACGGATTCTAAGATTTTATGGCTGCTGCTGCTGATTGTTTGTTGTGATTTGGCCCTCTGGTGAAAAAGATTGTTAGTTATGATTTGGCCTTCCGGTGGAGAGATACGGATTGGATTGGGAAGCGCAGATTTTTTAGGCTGCTGCTGCTGATTGTTTGTTGTGATTTTGCCATCCGAAGAAAAACGATGGATGGCTTGACAAGCGCAGATTTTTGAGACTGCTGCTGCTGATTGTTTGTCATAATTTGGCCTTTCGGTGAAAAAAATAGGGACTGGCTAAGGAAATGCAGATTTTTCAGACTGCTGCTGCTGATTGTTTGGGGATTGGCTTAGGGAATACTAATTTTTAAGGCTGCTGATGCTACAGATGGTTTTTTTTATTTGGTCTTCCAGTAGAAAAATACGGTTTGGCTAAGGAAGCGCAGATTTTTAAAGCTGCTGCTGTTGACGGTTTAAATTTGGCTGTCCGGTTGAAAACACGGATTGATTTAAGAGACGCTGATTTCTAAAGCTGCTGGTGTGGGTTTTTTGTTTTGACTTGGTCTTCCGTAGAAAAAAATACGGATTAGCTTACGAAACCCACAAGGAGCTACAGCCGGGTTCTCAACTCGGCGCCTCTTCTTCGAGGAAGTGGCAAGGCTATGTCAAGCGGCAGCGATGCAAGGTTCAGACCTCATATCAGCAACTAACGAAACTTCACTCTTCCGCATGTCCGCGATAAGAGTTTGGTTGCAGTCCAGAGACCGACAAAAAGCAGCATTTTTCAGAAGTTAGTAACGTTCGTCGCAAATCCAGAGCAGATTCCTGTTGTCAGCTTTCGACTTAAGGTGCAATGAGAGCAACCCCGCACACTTTAAATGCGACGTCAGGCTGCAGAGGCTGATCTTAGTTTTGAGTATGGTTATCAGAACTCAGTTTTTCGAATGCCCAGTCAAACTCAAAGTTGAGGGCTGCCACTGAAGTGCTGTTTTGATCGTGGTTAAAACATAGTTGGATTGTTTGAACTAAAGTTGAGTTTCGTTTTTCCTTCTTGCGATGATTTAAAACGGAATTCGAACTGCGAATTCTCTTTGTGTATGTTGAACTGAAAGCACTCAGCGAGTTCGGCTGCCGAACTGCATTTTGAGTAGCTACGAATAAAGGCATGAAGTTCAAAATGGAGTTGGGCTGTCGAACTTAGGTTTGAGTATGCTTGTCAGAACATAGTTTTGCGATTGCCCAGTCGAACTCAAAGATGAGGACTGCAACTGAAGTGCTGATTTGAAACAAACTTACTTAATTTTGAGTTTAAGAAAGGAGCGTGTATGTTGGAAAAGGGAACTTAACTTGAAGTTCATAGAATCGAACTATGTTTTGAACCTCGCTCATACCTAATTTTAAGTTAAAAAAAGGAGCGTGCGAGGTCGGATCAAAATAAACAAAAAAAAAAAAAAACAATTCAAATGGAATAGAATTTTAATGATTTGATATTTGTTACGGCCTTTTTCGGTAAACCATTTTTTCATTAGTAACTTTAAAAAAAGCCTTTATACAGTCCTCATATATTTCAAAAATGAACAAAAAATGGTTTACCAAATCAATTAAATTTAAGGCATTTAGTTAATGCAGTTGAGTCATTTATGAAAAAAAAACAGTTAAAAATTGTTCCTCGTCGATACAATTGTTTGTTAGTATACTACTTAGGTTCTGTGAATTTTTTGGCAATGAATGGGTTTGGGAGGCCAAGAATGATATTCCCATTATAAAATACATTTTTTTTTAATTTATATTCCAAACGCCTCTTTAATCCTTGTTGATTATGGCAACTGTCTTGAAAACGACCTCCCAAATAAATTCGGCCTTAAATTAAAAGTGCTTCTATCAACCTCCTGCTGGGAAAGTATCATATTTCGATTTTCCTCTTCAGTAAATGTTTGCAGATCGTGCGCCAAACTTTACCCGGCTAATGTCTTACGGAGCTGTTAGAATAAACTTCCGCCCAGAGCACAGATTTTTCGTAGCTCTACTGGCTGTGCCTGGCTGGGGCAAAGTGAAACAATATTGTGTTGAAGATTTACAAGGTAAAAAATCGACTATTTATGTTTGCTAAACGCGCCAAAGTTTGGGGCGTGAGTGCCAAGTGTGAAATTGCCGGAACACTGCAAGTCGGAGAGCGAGAGCTTGAATTGGAGGGGGTCCGAAAATTTACTGAATCACAATTTTCCGCAACGTTGCCTTCCACCAGCAGCATGGCGCTGCTATTTATGAATGTAGACGTAAAATGCATACAAATCGTACGGCTGAAAGCTATAATTCTAAAAACAGAGTGCCCGATCTTGATTGAGGCTATGTGCAGCTACTCGTGAAATTCAAAATTCCCAAACTCCAGCCGGGACCTCCATCCAACATTCAATATACGGGGCGCGGTAAACTAATGATATTACCGGGATTTTTTGCAATTTAAATTGATAATCCAGTGTATCCGCAAATGTTCGTGAGTGTTTTTGATTCTATTACTGTGTGCGCCCGGTACAATTATTGTGTGGTATGTAATCAAATTTATCATTTCCGCAGGTTCATCGATATAATTCAATGCTGGGCAAACGACCATAAAAATGTAAATTGCACATTATTTGAAATAATGTCAGTGGGAAGCAATAATTAGCTCACACCATTTTCAGGTGGGTAAAAACCCGTTTTGTTCGAAATACGATGCAGAGATTTGAATCGGGTGGCAAAAATTATTTGTGGTAAGTTATGGAGGGTATTAAAGACTTCTCGTAAGGTCTATGTAGTAAATATCGTTGCATTTGCTTATCAGTCGCCTACGTCAGATGATGATAAATTCCGCATTAATGCAATCTAACATCGCCCAATACTGTTTGTCACAACAATGAACAGTGGTGTAGAACATCAATCTAGCTGAACTAATTTAACTGCGCCCAGGGATGAAGAGATAGTCATTTGGTGTCTTTGACAACATTGTCCAGAATTCATTATTCAAATCTTTAAACCTTCTACGAGAAATTTTGTGGACCCAATGTGTCAAATTTGGTTGAATACCAAGAAAGTATTTTAAATCAGATAAATAAATAAAAGAAGAATGATAGGCTTCGCTGTTTTAATGTAACCATTTGAACCGGTTTCAAATGATCGCTATGAGAACTAAAAATAAATGATTCGAATAATTGAATTAAAATTTGATTTTCAGATTAAAAATTTAGAAAAAATATTGCCAAACATGATAAAACTTCATGTTTCCAATTTTTTTATTGAGCAAAATAGGTTACTTTTACACAAAAAAGAGTATTTTGAATCATGCAATACTTAGTAAGTTCCACCGATTTCCATGCTGATTTCAGATGAAAATGGTTTTATTTATCATTCAAAATAATCACACAAAATGTGGTGTTCCAAAAATATGCGCTTTTTGATGATCGAACCTTCGAAAAAAAAAACATACAAAATACAGCTTAAGTAACTACTAAAAACATCACAACGTATGCAGGAATTGTAAATTTCGGATTGTTCCAATTCCAACTTTGTTTCGAAGAAGGGGAACCATCAATCTAACTTCGAGTGTCGATATCGATTATATTTTAAGCAGATGGCAAAGTTTGACCTCAAATCGATACACTAAATTGGTTTTAAATGTCTTCGGCTGACCTAGAAAAAAAACGACTGATCGAATAGATAATAAACGGATCTAATTGATTTTTTCAGGCTAGAGAATCAATCCAAAAACAATCATTCATTAAATTGATTCTTAGGGTAATAACGATAGAAACATTACCATTAAGAAATGTTCGGACTTTCACAGGAGTGACCGCATTCACAGTTTAAGGTTGGAATAAATCTGTTTATTCAATAATTTTAGTCTTTACTATATACCTACTGGTGGTATCTGGAGTCAATTATGGGTTTGTTATTTACTTGATCGCGTGATCCCTATAAAGAGAGCGAGGATAACGAGAGAGGTGTAAATATGTTTGACGATGATGGTCATTAGCACCAAGTGCGCTTGACAACGACACTTTGGGTGCATCGTTCTAAAGACTTAATATGAGCTTGCATTTTTGTGCCATGTCGTAATTTATTGCGAAGTACCGTGGGTCTTCGAACTGCTCTATGCACTCGTTTACATGTGTTGCATAAGCATTTCGAAGGCTTGGGTTAAAATTGATTGCTATGTGGGATTCGCGCATTTCACATGCTACACGATGTTATTTTTTAAATTTTCCACTTAGGGGCGTTATTCTAAACCGATTTGAAAGCTATTTCAGATTCGGTAAGATCGAAATTGAGTGTTGCCAATTTGCAATGCTTTGATTAAAATGATAGATGGAGTTCGCCTTGTTGAAGTGAAGGACAATAACAAAAATTTATAACTAGGGTAGGGGCCCCTAAGACAACGGCTTAAGGAAGCTTTTTTCATTAGTTCAATATAACTGCCTTCCATGTTGTTTAAAAACTGTCATTCATTCATTGAACTATAATTTCAATATTGTATTATGAAATTATTCAGGAAATAGACAAATCCATTACGCACTTTTGAGCCAATTAATGATTTATTTTACACATTCAAGTTCCCTCATTGTCGTACCAGGTCCTTACTTCCGTCGTACAAGGACACCGAAGTTGTCTCAATTTATTCCACCCTCTTTAGGAATAAATTAAAAAAAAATGCGGTTGCGGTTCATGCAATTGGCAGTAGCTTACTTCAAATGGATCAACCGCGCAGGATAATAGCAAATTTTCTCTCAAGTAACCAGTCGCAATAAGCCATGAAACTAGGATAGCTTTATTGTAAAAAGGTCTACCATTGCTTGGCTAATGCATCTGCTGGCAGCAAAATATGATACCTTCCATTGAATTCTACCGAAATTGTCTCAAACTATTCCTCCCTCATGAGGGATAGATTTGAAATTTTGCGGTTGCGGTTCATGCAAATGCTATTATTTACTTCGCACGGATCAACCGCGCAGGATAACTACAAAGTTCGAATAAGATCTCAGTCGCAATAAAATGGTCTTGCCAAGAAATCTCAAGGTAGCGTTATTGTAGCTAGGTACCATTGCTTGGCTAAGGCAATTGCAAGCAGCACAATATTAGACCTCACAAATTGAATCGACCCTGGAAATGTATTTTGTACCAACACACTCTCCAACGGACAGGGCTGCCATGATCTAAGATTTGTCTGTAAAATAAGATTTTATAACATTCATACATAAATTTTCCACAAATTACAATGCACAAATTTACACAGAAACTGCACATATTGAAAGAACAGCAACATTTTTAATAGTTCTATATGTTTTTTCTACGTAATGAGACTGAATAGTAAGACATTTGAGGAGAGGGAGGATCACACACATTTGTCAACATGTGTATTCTAATCCATGTGGGAACCCTGGAATCGAAGGATATCGAAACAAAGCAACGCCACGTTGATGCGTGTAATGCGCATTAGACTGGTTCAGCTCATCTATTCGTGTTTTTTTACGAGCGATAAAAGTTTTTGCAAAAAGGTTTTTTTTCGGAAATTGACGCTTCGTTATTCTAAAGTTTTGTTGTTGTCAAAGTTTCAAATAAGTTTGCATTTAAGTCAGTTAAATGCAAGTTTTTGGGTTCAAATTTTTGGGAAATGACGTAAAGTAATTCCACTAAAATTAAACTTTTCTACTTTTTCCATTCAAACTGTAATATGTCAAAAACGACAAAACATCTTTTGTTGCAAATTCACTGAGAATTTATAAAAATGAAGCAAACATGAGTCAATTTTCAAAACTTCGATTTTGTTGGATTTTGAACACCTTTATGTACAAAAAATCATATTTATCGATTTTTTATCTCAACTTGTATTGAAATCCAAACCAGAGACTCATGAATTCTAATTTCAAAATTTTGATGATACATTTATCCAAATTTTCTGGTTATTTTGACTTTCAACGGAAATTAATTGCATTGTTTTTCCATGCATCGTTAAAATTAAATAGAAATCGAGGTTTTCTGTGCAGGAATTGAGATGTTTTCCTCGAGTAATTATTGATTCCAATTCAAAGAATCTCTGAAAACTGGAGAAGTTTTAGTTTTAGTTTTCAAGGATTTCTCAGTGACCGTTCTGTAGAGCAAAGCGTTTGGTCGTATGTGAGATATTGCAGTTTGAATGAAAGAAGTTCAGTCTTATTTTCATAGAACTGATGTGTCTTATGTATCGAATACTTAAGAAAATGTTTAATGTAATCAGATAATAGAAAAGAAAAAAAAATCAAATCTCAAAATATAAAATTTTAAAAAAACAATGTCATTGGAGTTGAACGTTAAATACATAGGTATGTGTAAAGTATGAGATATTCTTGCGTGCACCCCAACGTCTATTAAATTATGCACTGTACTGGTAGTAAATAATTTGTAAAACACCAACCATTTAGCTAAAAAAGCCATCATTTCTTTGTTCATTTAAAACCATGCATTATTAGCAATGCTGAATACATTCAAGTATTTTTTTAATATTATTAGACTTTTTGCACTTATCTCCCAGCGTACAAGTTCCTAGCATGAATGAGTTCAAAATAAACAAAATTACTTGGAAATCAGTTATGTTCATTCTTTATGAGTCCGACTGTGGTCAGCAAAAAATATTAAAAATGAACCGGTTTAATTCCAATTATTGCAAAACGGTGTCCTATGCTTGTCGCAAAATTACGACGAATTATGGGGTCCGAGCGATTCGATTTCGATCGAAAATTAACAAATTTATAGAAATCAGATTAGTCTGAGATCATTTTTCTAATTTTATTTAAACATTTTTCTGTTGGATTTTATGATTTTGATCGTTACAGGTATTGACAGGAAGCGTTAAAGCAAAGAAACACGTTGGAGGGATCACTAAGTTCGTCTTTCAATATGGCGGAGTGCGTCAATAATTCATTTCACTTCGAGATTTCAAAATCAAATATCTCAAAAAATAGTTTTTAAAGTGACAAATGTGTGATAGAAAATAAACTCCCAGACGTAAGTTTATCATGTGGAGTAGCTAATTAAGGTGGAAAGTGATTTTTCGGCTCTAAAACATGCATTCATGAATTAAGACGAATCAGAGGGATACGACGGAGGATGGTGCACCTACCCTATCTATTATATAATATTATCGTGTAGTAGTGTTAGTCGCACTACTTCTCCGAAATGCCTCAAACGATACTCCCGAAATTGATTTTAGAATATTCTGTAGGCATGAGAATAGGTTTTGCTGTATCAGTAATTAAATTTATGTTAACATTTTTTTTTTGCCGAAATCTAAAATTGAAAAGTCGTGGCATCTTTTTTTCGAGATTTTCTTTCGTCTGCTGAAATTGCTGAAAAAAAAAACATTTGGCCGACCATTGCTCAACCAAGTTACCTATATTTCTTATGCAGGTGGTGGCGATATGCAACCTCGACGTGATTTTTACTTCCCTTTTTGATTCCTTGCTTATCCGATCAAATAAAAAACAACTGAACAATTTTCAAAAATATGATTATAATTTTAATGGCATGTTCGGCGGAATGAAAACTAGAGAGAATTTTTTTTTATAGAAATTTGAAAGAAAGGTGGATAGACAGGTATTAAAGCGCCAATAGGAGAAAGCTTGAAAGGTGTTAAAATTTTAGGCTAGAAGGCATGTTCATGAAAAGCTTTTCATAATTTCCATATAATTCCAAAAAACTTTTAGGTTTGTTTCGCGACCCCTTTCGGTAGTATAATCTGGCCCGAATTTTGCATGGGACCTTGTGCTAGGACATGTTTTAATTTTGTAATTCAGTTAAATGTCTCTTCTGTAAGATGTTATGTGAACATGGGGTCCGATTTGGATTTTCTAGTAAAATTCTCTGAGGTGATAATCATTAATGAACAGTTTTATTGAATAATTTTATTAGAAATTTGTTTTTTATGGAAGTCTTATGATTGTGTTTGAAATAAAAATCTTTTATATAAAAATGGAGGCGTTTTCTTTGTAACACCATCACGTATGAATGATCGGTCGAAATCAAGAGAAATTTGGTATCCGAGGGTTTTTCGGGCCAGAGATGGATTGTATAATAGTTTCGAGATTATTACTTTATATGGTAGGGGGGCTTCTATACAAAATCAACTAGAAATGGTACAAAACTCTAACAACTTGAAGACGATTTTCATAAAAACTGATTCACGAGCACGAAGAAGTTAAATAACTTTAAACTTTTTCCAACGATTGTTTAAGTAACGTGTAAAACGAAGTTTACCGGGTCAGCTAGTTTAATCTTTAAATTTGATCATGTTCAAAGGCTAAATTTCTTTGTATTTATTTCATGGAGCTTATTTTGTTTGAACATAATGCCAGCAAGTAATAGAAACTACTATAGCATGGAAGCACGATTTTATAGGTTTTTATTAGATATATTTTAAAACTACCGCGTGTATGCGGGAAAAAATTCTTAGGTTTGTTAAAAATTTGAAAATTTAATTCGTTGATTGAAGTGCATTGTTGTATTAAACCATTATTGAAGTGTGAACTATAATAGTGTTAATGTAAAAAGTCTTGAACGTTTTCGTGACGTCACAACGCATTCTTTTCCTAGGTACAACTCACGATCTTCTGAACCGATTTTCACTTTAAAAATTGCATTGAATTCCTCTCAAAAAGTTTGAAAAGACCGCTAATTTTCGACAATATGTGACGTTTAAGGGGGGGGTAGGGTCTAACGGGTATAAAAAAACACCATTTTCACGATTTTTTTCTAGAGCTATCGTTCAAACAAATGTATTCAAATTTTTTTCATTATACAAAGCATTGTTAAAAGAACATTTAGTAATTTTTTCGTAGAAAAATATTGAAAAATGAGCCGGTGTCGGAGCATTTTCGAGGATGCCTTTTAGAAAACAGGATTTGCGGTGGACACTGTATCACAGCACAGAATCATCTGAAGTCAAAAAATCAGAGCAAAATATTTTTAATAGATTTTTTTCTGGACCCCAACGTTTTTGTTTGACTTAAAAAAAAATTTATGATATTTTTGTGGCTGTTTGAAGTAAAAACTACGATTTTTCACGAAAAAATCCGCCATTTTTCACCTCTAAAATCTCCCCAAAGTAATAAAATCAAAAAAGAAAAACGTTGGGGTCTGGTATTTTATATGTAGAAAATATGTTCCAAATTTGAAAATAATCGGATAAGTAGTTTTCAAATGACCATGTCCACGGACTTTAAAAATGTGCTTTCGAGAAAAACGCGTTTGAAGTTTCTGCTCTTGCTTTCTTGCAGTATTAAATAGGAGGAGATAAAGGCCTATAACTTCTACAGTTTTGCTTTAATTGACTTGAAAATTTGACACAACATTCTTGAAATGTTTTACAATAAGAAAATGAAAAAATAAAAAAATCGATTTTTTGAAAGTGTTAGACCCTACCCCCCCCCTTAAGAGAATCATAAATTGAAAAAAAGTAGAATTTTCGTGACGTCACAATGCTTAAAAATAGATACCTTTATCGCCGAGTCTAGAGCGTAAATTTACAGTGATTAATCTTCATCTTATATTATGCTTAAAAGATGCCTCTTTGGTCATCATTTTGCATTTTTATTAACAAAGCTAAATTTTTGAATAGGTTATGTCTCAAATAAAGAATAATTGTGAAAATTACATACACAATTTTTACAATTTCAACGATAACATACTGAATTATATAAGAGGGTGACTGAAAATCTTTTGACGGAAAATGCAGCTCAAAAAATAACCTTTTTAATGCTTCGCAATTTATTTTTGGACAGTGAAAAATAAAAATTGGATGAGGGGTGCTTGGAATGGGTCAATACCATGTTAATGTAAGTAGCATTATATAGAAATTTAGTTCTGATGCACGTTAAATAATAGAATGACCCTTTGCGGACCATTGAAAAAAGCAAGTGATATATTAATATACATTTTTTGAATCCATTTCACCTGAAAGGTTTTTATTTTATTATATTGATAACGAAACTTTATGCATTAAAGTGTTTTCTACAGAGGTAGATCGAAAAATTTTGCTGAACGTGTACGAATGTACTTAACTGAAGATTTTTCAAGCAACGTTTAAATTATAAGAAGAACAAAAAAACCTATTTGAAATAAACAAACAAATAAACAAAGCAAGATCCTTTCCTTTAAAATAGATAAAATTCGATTGACGTGTGCGAAGTGATATAAACTGCATTTTATTTTATTGGCATTCATTTTCGCAAGAATTTTCATTTGAGGTACACTACAGCAAGTTCAAACGTTCAACTTTTCTCTGTTACAAAAAATTTAAAAAAATTTCTTTATTTAGAAATTGATATAAGAGAAATTTTATTAATATATAATAAAGTTTTAAAAATTATATTCCTTCCTGTCAACTCACACGGTTGGACATGTGCAAAATGATTCATTATGTTGGAAAGGTCAGAAGGGGTATCCAGATTTCCCGGTTTTATCCGGGTTTGCCCGGATATTTGAAATAAAATTTGGAAAAAGTCCGGTCCGGCCCGGTTGCCCGTATTTCATTGGAAAAGCCCGGATTTTGCTCGGGTTTATTCTCATTTTCATTCTCAATTGTGTTACATTTTTTTCATTTTTGTGTATAAAACTAAATTTTCTGAGTAAGTTTTATAAAAGCAATCATGAAAGGTTTTTTGAAATCCTAAAATACGATTTTTTATCTGTTGATAAATTCCAGAGTAAAAAAAATTTTTCAATTTTTCCAACTTTTTTTTTCTGGATTTTTGATGAGTAATTTATAGGTTTTGACCTAATTTGCACGGATTTTGCCAGGATTTTGGCCGACCATTTTGAAATCAAATGCCCGGATTTTGCCAGGTTTCAAAATAAAAATAGCACGGTTTGTACGGCCCGGGTACGTGCTAAAAAATTCTGACAACCTTCGAGTATCCCATGTGTTGAAACTGAAGCAGATATTAAAAATTTTCAAATGTCTTTGTAGATGTAAGTCTTTTGCTTCAAACAGCATTTTTCAACATTTTTGAAAATTTTACTTTCAAAGAGAGAACTAAAAACGTTGAGAACTAATTATGTGGTGAAACTGATATTTTTTTACTATTCATATTTTTACAAGGCACATGATAGTTTAACTATAATGAAATCCGTTTGCACTTGGCTCGTTTACCTTAATTGAAGGTTAAGATTGACACTATGCAGTTTGAGATAGAATGCTTACTGAAGGTTTTGAGTGATGTTTACATGCAAATATCAAGAAAATAAAGTAATGCATAAAACTATCGTATCAGTCGAACAGATTATTTAGGTGATGTGGTCAAAAAACAAAAAAAAAATAAATTAAATTTTTTTTTCACTTTAAAAACTAATCGTTACCTTGATTCATTAAGTTGATGCTCATGTGAATTAGCATTTTTTGCTTGAATATATAAAAAAGGAATTAGCACTATATAAAACCGCCAGTTTTCATAATATGGCAATTGTTGTTTGAAAACACTTTAAGTTGCAATGTCTCATGTCTACAAGTTTGGCATATGGCGAAACATTTTATAACATGATTTCGGTGAAAAGAAGATTAATATCCTTCTTTTCACCGAATAGCTTCAAAGGGCAAGGATGCTGAAAAAAAGCTGTTCGAAAAGGTTATTAATAATCTTTTATACCGTATTTTATCATTTCTACAACTTATTTTTTCAACTCAGAAAAAATTCACCATCTAAAGCTAATCGGGAGCTGGAAGTGCTCATAGAGCAGAATATCAAGAAAATATTTAAAAAAAAACTGTCCCAAATCTCTATAATTTTAAAGATTTTCAAATTTCTTAATCTCAATCAATTACAAACACCTTCCTGCACCCAATTAACAAAGTTTGGATGAAATTTGCATAATCGTATTGAAATTATGTAAGATTTTCTAAAATTATTTTGAAGATTTGATGGGTGATAACTTTTATTATACTCAAAATAACGACCTCTAACTTGATTAGTTTTGCTATTCGAATTTAAGTGTTATTATTTCACTGAATCAAAACCAGCAATTTTCATTTTAAAAAATCATGCTTTAAAGGATTAAAATAATGCCTACAAACATGCCTAAATATTAATAAATATTTTCCAATAACATTTAATTTTGGAAGGTGCAGCAAAGCACACTGGGTCAGCTAGTTTACCTATAAGGATATATTGATAATTCGGAACGACATCACCTTACAAATAGGTCTAAGCCCTTGCCTGGCCATATAGATGCTTATGATCAATTTTTGGACAGAGCGCAAGATTTGTTCTCAATGCATGCAAACCGTTGCCAGTGACAATATTTGCTGCTCCTCTCATTGGACAATTTTTCCAAAAGACCCCCCTGATTTTTAGCAATCTGGTAGCACTGCGTATTGCAGAGAAAACAACAAGGTTGTTTTCTCTTGAATCCCGCTCTGCATGATTTTTATTTTCTTCAAAAATCATTTTAAACAGTTGAAAATGATGAGCAAATCAAGAAAAAAAATTAAAATAAAATACGATTTTTCCTTTTTTCCATACATTAATTGTTGCAAATTTGTTACTTTATGAAACGAAGGGTTAACACTAAGATGTTGATGTTTCGATTAGCATGACGCCAAATGGAGTGATGTTGATAAGGTTGCCATAATTTTTTCAGCGCGTATCCGGGCTGGGAAAACCGGGAAATTTTCTATAAAATTTCATATTTCATTCCTAAATTGACGACCAAAAATTCGGGCAATATCCGGGCAATTTTTGTCAAAAATCTAAATAAAAATTGAAGAAAAAAATTTTTTCATCAAAATCCATAAATAGCTTTTAAATCGTATTTTTGGCTTCGAAAAAACCTTTCATGATTGTATTTGCAAAATCTGCTCAAAAATATTTGTTTTGGAAGCTAATTTCTTTTTTTTTTATTTGTCAATACAGTGAAAAAATTCAGTCTAAATCCGGGCAACCGGGCCGGGCTTGACTATTCTCAAATTTGATATCAAACTAGCTGACCCGGTGTGCTTTGCAACACCCTTCAAAAATATATGATATTTTCAGAAATTATTACAATTTTTATTGTTTTGTTAGTATTATTTTAAACCAAATTACTACATAGTTCAAAAGCAACCGTTATACAATGAGAGCTGCAGCTGGGGTTTCGAATTGCAACACAAATATGACTTAAATCCTTTCTTTCCTTGTCTACACTGTAAAGCGTGAGGATCTATAACAATCGTAGAAAAATATCTCGCAACCAAATACCTTTCCATGCCATATTTGTTTCCTTTTGTTGGCTTCGTTAGCATTGATTGAGAACTTATGATAACAAAATTGTATTGGGCTCACCTCCTCCTTTGTACCTACTCACTGAAAGTAGGATGGTGTGTCAGATTATCATAAATCTAATCATATCAAAATGATTTTCCATGTTAAGTTTTGTCCATTTCTAGGATTTTGTAAAAAAAGTTTAATATAAGCTTTCCTCTTCCCTTCCTGTATTCCCAATTCTATTCTCCTACTGCCAGAAAGGAATTGTTTCACATAGAAAATTTTCTCGTATTGAAATACCATCCCACCCCAAATTTGGTTTTATTTGCGTAGTAAATTCTTCAGTTTGCATAAATTTCAATGGAAATACCATCCTCCCATTGAATGAATGGGTGAGAACTTAATATTGATAAAAGTATTTTTCGTACTCAAATACTTTTTGATGCCAAATTTGGTTTCATTTGCTCGACTAATTGTCAAGTTATTCACAACATTTGTATGGAAGCACTCCTTTCCGTCTTTAAATCTTTCCGCTGAAAAAAATGAGGGACTCCAATTTATAATAGAAACATTTCTCTTTTAAAAATACCCTAACATGTTAAATATAGTTCCATTTGCTCGATCAGCTCTCCAGTTATACTGAAAATTCTAAGGGAGACCTCTCCTCCCCCTTTTCATCCACCTCTTTGAAGGAATGAGAGATACCAAATATTGATAGTAGCATTTTTCGTACCCAAATATCGTTCTAAAATTTTGTTCCATTTGCTGTTGAAGTTCTCAAGTTATGCAGTAAAAATTGTATGAGACTCCACTCCCTCTTTCCTTTCTCCCCGCTGGAAGAAGGAAGGGGTCTCAAACAGTCATTTGAACATATCACGTTCCCAATTACCCGCCCATGCCAAATTTGGTTCCATTTGCTTAATTAGTTTTTGAGTTATGTAAAAAATTATAAAAGAGGCCCTCTCTCCCCTTTATATCTTTACTGGAAAACGGGAGGGGTCTCAAATAATCATAGAAATATTTTTCGTATTCAAATACCCTCCCATGCCAAATTTGGTCTATTTTAATTAGTTTTTGAGTTATGTAAAAAATTATGAAAGAAGCCCCCTCCCCCTTTCTACTGGAAAGAGGGAGGGGTCTCAAATAAACATTGAAATATTTTTCGTATTCAAATACCTTCCCATGCCAAATTTGGTTCCAATATCTTGATTAGTTTTCGAGTTATATGAAAAATTGTAAGGTAGCCCCCCTCTCCCATGCCTATCACCCCACTGAGAAGAGGGAGGGGTACCTTATATTCATGGAAATATTCCTCGTTCCCAAATACCATCACAATCTATGCCAAATTTCTACCATTTTCTTGATTGGTTTTCGAGATTAGCTTAATTTTAGCTAAATTTCAACTCCTACAACAATTTGAATTGCTATCAATGAGGAGTAAAAGTTTTTCATATAAAAGTAATAACTTTCTATGAATTGTGAAATTTTATCATGAATTTAAAAGAGTACTTGGTATTCGATTTTCTGAAAATTCTTCTGTATTTTAACTGACAAAAATTACGTTTGGATAACATCTTTACAGATTTAAAATCTGTCATAAAAAATGATTCAAATTAATATTTTATGAAGCTTATTTTGCGCTTGATACTGTGATCTTTTCTATTGTCTCTCCTTAATCTTTTCTTAACATTTCTAAACAAAAACATAGAGTGAAGTTAAATCCGAATTCTCAAAAATCCAGAAGATACACCTACATTCAGTAAGTTTTATTTTTGGCATACCGCATGGCATCACTGATGACTCCAAAAGCTCGACTATTTTCGAGGTTATGGCTGAGGCCAATCAGTTACTTATACTAACGGCCGTTTATAACCTTATTGAAGGGCATCGAATAAACATTAAAAATTCAGACTCCCGTAGGAAGACAGAAAGGAAATCAACTGGCTTATCGATGTAAGTTGATAAAATTCATTAAAAGAGTGTTATTTCCATTATCTTCAAATTAAACAAAGCCCAATGGTAATGAGTGGCACATCTTCCATTAACAGTTGCTCGGTAAGCACCAGATTAAATTGGGGGCTTTGCCGTTGAAAGCAATCGGGCTGTGTTTCGGTGTATCATTCCGAAAAAGAAAAGAAAGCAACAACAAGCCAAAGTATCTTGTCCACAACGCCCACCACCCATCCACCCACAACAACCACCAAACCAGGGCATGCCTGGCCCGATTCTAAAATTACCAATATAATAAATGTTCGGTTCCCATTGTGTAACGACGACGGGATCATAATGAACGTGGCTCCAGAGACAAAAGAGAGATTCGTATACGATAAATAGTCGGGCAAGTTTGGAAGCCATGGAACCAATGTGTTTCCGGCAACCGGGGCAGGAGCTAGCGAAAGAAAAGACGGGCCACGGCGGCGGGCTGGGTTGGCATGGCGAAATTTAGAGAGCTTCTTAACTTCCGCCCCGGATCTGTTTTCCCGTGTAACTGTCTCAGGTTTCGAGCAGTGGCTCCGGTGAGTGTACTATTATATAGGCCTGAAGTTGTTGTTGTTGTTGTTGTTTCGCTTCTACTTTCCATTCTTTGGGGGAAAAAAAGCGGCACACGATGCTGTGATGAAAAACGACAAAACTTTGTCTGTTTTGTGCTAGTCGCTGGATTGTGTTACACGTTGGTGGGGGGAAAAGTATTGTCAAATGGGAATTTGCTACAGAACTATGTATGAGTTTGTTTCTTTTGATAGCTTTCGTGCCAGAAATTAAAAGGGCAACATATTCCAGCATAACTTTAGGCGACATTTTCTTAGTTTTCGCTTCAAAAATTTATTATCGCAATTTACATAACAGATTCGAACATCTCCATGATAAATTTAATTTTCACGTTTTAAAAGAGTTGGTTAATTAAGTACATCAAATTGACGTGAAAAGCCGTGGACCTTTTTAACTCAGAGGTAAGGTAATCCCCAATTTTACATTTCACCATCACCAAATAGCCTTCCGGCAAATAAATTAATTTTAAAACATCCCACTGTGCCGTTACTTAGTTTCGCCGGGCTTTTTCGGGTCACCTAGGGGCTCCAAACGACAAAGACATATAGAAACAAATCCAAGAAGTTGGCACACCATTTTTCTCATTTACGGGTTGTTGAACGAGGAGGGAGAAACTTTCAAGAGCTGGAGCTCTTGGAAAACAACGTCCTGTCCTGTGTGTGTGGTCTGGTGTGGTGGTTCGCAAGGATAAATTAATAACGGAATATGTCGACCAGATATAGGCTTTCGGTGTAAGTTTTGTTAGTTCTGCACTTAGGTGGAAGTTTGGCGAACCCCTGCCTGGACTGGTTGTGTCAGAGACCTTTGACGAAGCCTAAGAAAACATCCTCCGTAATATTTCACTCCATGAGCCAAGGAAGTTTTTACCGAAATATCTTGTTTTGATGGTGGAATAGTTGCTGTTGGAGTTTCACACAAATCAGGTTGTCATAGGCGCTAGGCGAAGATTGAGAGGTCGAAAAATTTTCCAAGCTTAAATGAAAAGTTCTTCCTAAGTACAATAGCTACCGAAAAGCAGTGCCTAATTTTTCCTGTGTCATGCAAACTTCTTCTTGAAAAAATCGGAAAGGTTAAACCTAAGGTATGATAATTGAAAATTGAATGGCAACCAGTTATCCTATTGAAAAATTTTAATGCATTTGGAAATAACAATGGAAGACTGTAAAATGCTCGAAATATGTGGTTATATGTGGAAATATGTGGTTATATGTGGAAATATGTAGACAATTCCAAGAAATGGCAGGAAATTTAGTTTTTTTTATGAATCAATCAATAGGGGGCAATTGCTTCGGGCATCCCTGCTAAGGACCCGCATTTTTTTCGCATTTTTTTTATTCGTTCGGCTTTGAATTCGAGAAATCTAGGAAGGCTATTGAAAATTGGAATGAAAAGGTAAAATATAGGGTAACGGACCTATTTTGGACCACTTTGGGAAGTGGCTATGCTATTTTCTGAATTTAAAAAGTACATGTTACAATTTTTGACTGCTTTATCCGTTCATTAGGAAGATCAAGGCTTTTTTCTAACGAAACATATCGTCGTTTGTTGCAATATGACAAGATTTAAGACTACAAACTCGTTTGTAGAACGAAACGACTTAAGTCGCGTAATGAGCAAGTATCTATTATTGGCCGACAAAAATGTACCTTCAAATTGCACTGAAACACCATCGCCTAAGCGTAAAAAGGCTTAATGTTTTTAATTTTTTTTTAAGTTTTTAGTTTATTATTTTAGTTTGTGATGTCTTGATTTTAATTTAATATAATGGATAGTTTAATCAATAAGTTTTATTATAATATTTTAGAATTTAATACTTCAATAACTTATGATAATTTCAAAACGTTTAGAATTTTTCAATGGAATATACGAAGCATGAACGATCTTGAAAAATTTGATAATTTATTAGAAACCATTGAACAGTCCAAAGTTGTGTTTGATGTAATTGTCATTTGTGAAACATGGCTTGTGGATGATATCTGTTCCTTATATAAAATTCCTGGGTACACATCAATATTCTCGTGCCGCAATCAACCAAATGGTGGGTTGGCCATGTATGTAAAAAATAATCTGAAATTTAAAACCATTGATAATTTTCATATCGATGGATACCATAAAATCTCTGTAGAATTGTCCATCAATGGACAAATCATTGACGTGCACGGCATCTACAGACCCCCTTCTTTTCCATTCAATACTTTCTGTGATAAACTAGAGTCTCTGTTTGCCGCTGTTCCGGAAAAACATTCTTGTCTTATAGTAGGAGACTTGAAAGTTCCCATTAATGCAATAAATAACAATTCTGTGATAAAATATAAAACCCTTCTTGAATCTTTTGGCTTTCTTTGCACAAACACTTTACCTACAAGGCCCAGTAGTGCAATATTTTAGATCATGCATTATGCAAGCATATCGATGCATCAAAATTGAAAAACGATACTATTTTTACTAATATTAGTGATCATCTCCAAGTTGTTACCACCTTCAATCTTAACTCAAACAAACAACACCTCAAATTAAGCAAAACTATTATTACGACATTCTGAATTAAATGAAAGATTTGAGAGTTTTCTTAGGGGAATTAATGAAGTTGATGATGCTGGTCTATGCATACAAAATATTATTTCAACCTACAACTCATTGCTTACTGCTTGTTCGAAGAAAGTAACAAAATCAGTAAAAGTGAAGGGCGATTACTGCCCATCGATGACTCTTGATTTGTGGACTTTAATGAGAATAAAAAACAACTACATCAAAAGAGTTAAAAGAAATCCTGAAGATACTCTCTTAAGAGAAATGCTCAGCAATATAACGAAAAAAGTTGAATTTACTAAAAGGAAATGCAAAAAACTTATTATGGAAATATTTTGAACAATACACCGCATTCTAAAATCTGGAAAAACATCAACTCAATACTTGGTAGGTCACGTGATAATCCTATTATAAACTTAACTGACAACAATAAAGTTGTAGAAAATCAAACCGAAGTATGTGATATATTCAATCGTTATTTCACCAGCATTGGGAAATCGCTTGCAAATAATATTACTGTTGATTCGACTAGCAGTAGTCTATCAAATGTTGACTGTGTTTCAAATTCTCTTTTCCTGCTTCCATCATCAGCTAATGAGGTCATCAATGTCATCAAATCACTTGAAAATAAAAGAAGCGGTGGGCCCGATAAATTCCCTACACTTATGATGAAAAATCATCTATCTTTTTCACACATCCTATCGGAATGTTTTAATAAGATTTTAGTATCAGGTGTATACCCAGAATGTTTGAAAACCGCAAAAGTTATACCAATTTTAAAATCCGGTGACCCTCTTGAAGTTAGTAATTACCGCCCAATCTCAACACTCAGTGTCTTCAGTAAGATTTTTGAAAAACTTCTGATAAATAGAATCAATACTTTTCTGGATCGCAATAACGTACTTTACAATCTGCAATACGGTTTCAAATCTGGTTCCAGTACACTGACTGCTATCTGTGAGTTATCGGACTTCGTGATGGAAAAAATAGATTCAAGGAATAGTAGGTGGTCTTTTCCTTGACTTAAAAAAAGCCTTCGACACACTCGATCACGAAATTTTATTGAAGAAACTAGAGTGTTATGGAGTAAGAGG
Organism: Uranotaenia lowii; assembly: GCF_029784155.1. Lineage (NCBI taxonomy): Eukaryota > Metazoa > Arthropoda > Insecta > Diptera > Culicidae > Uranotaenia > Uranotaenia lowii. The sequence continues at coordinate 159,468,417 of NC_073693.1, read as the reverse complement.
TATTGCTAATACATTGATACGAAGCTATTTAACAAATAGAAAACAATTTGTTTGTTTAGGAGATGCAACGAGCTCTCTCGAAAAATTGGAAGTCGGTGTTCCGCAGGGCAGCAATATAGGGCCTCTCCTTTTCTTACTGTACATAAATGATGTTAGTCGACTTCCCCTACACGGCATACCACGCCTTTTTGCTGATGACACAGCCCTTTTTTTTATCCCGGCGTATGTCCAAACAACGTGGTTATGCTTATGGAAGAAGATTTGAAAGTTTTGCATAAATACTTTTCCTCAAATCTTTTGACACTTAACCTTACTAAAACAAAGTACATGATTTTCCGCTCTTTTCGTAAAAAAATCGAGCAACATGATGATCCAAAACTCTCGGCTATTGCAATCGAAAGAGTAACGAACTTTAAATATTTGGGAATAATTCTTGATGAAACTTTATCATGGAGCAATCACATACATCATTTGCAAAAAAGGGTATCATCTTATAGCGGAATTCTATGGAGGGTCAAAGCATTTGTTCCACGTCATGTCTTGCTCAAGTTTTATTTTGCCTTCATACACTCTCATCTTTATTACCTAATATCTATATGGGGAAGGGCATCATTGTCCCTTTTATCACGAATACAAACCTTACAGAACCGTTGTTTAAAAACTATTTTCAATCTCCCTTTGCTTTATTCAACCAATTTAATTTACTCCAACAGTTCACACAATATTTTACCACTCACTAAACTTTGTGACCTTCAAACTATTATCTATGTATTTGATAACTTGCATTCATCAAATAGAAGTCAAAGTTTAAGGTTCACTCCAGGAATACGCATCCATAATACTCGACATTCTAATCATTTGATACGCAGCACGTCCTCCACTTCTCGTGGACAGCGACGAATTTCATTCATTGGACCAACAAAATTTAATAGTCTTCCCTCTGATATAAAAAAACATAACATACAGGAACCATTTCAAGAACAAACTAATGCAATATTTCAAAGAAAATTTAATTTGATGTTCAGCCAACCACTTTTTTAGAGTTAATTAGATACCTTTTTGAAATTTTCTTAGCTGGATAAATAATTCATTTATTATTTAATAGTTTTGATTAATCTAATCTTAAGCTCAATTTTTAATTTGTTTTTTGTTGCTTGTACCTTTAATAATAAAAACGCATGTATCTCTTCAAAGGAAAATATCTTTCCACTGAGATTCATGTTGTATTTTAGTTGTTGTATCGTTACATTCCCTCGTTTAAATATTTTTTTTAGGTTCTCAGCATGATTAAATCTTGATCGCAAGTTGTTTTATATCCCTTTTGCTGCCAGACGTGCTGAGAACAGTTAGCGTCCATTACCAGGGGGCTCTAATGAGCTTCTTGGTGTGGGGGAGTGTGGTGGGCCGCTAAGAAAAAAATAAAAAAAAATGGGCTTCATTCGGCACAACTGTGAAAAATCAAAACTTTGTTTCCCATTTTCTCTCCCTTATCATCTTATTTAAATAGCATGTAAGATATGATTGGAATCATAAGAAGTAGCTTTAACTATATTTGTTAGAAATTTTCATGATTATAATGATTTATGAGGGAAATATTGGAAAAAAAGCTGAAAATATGTACCCGGTCCAAAATAAGTCCGTTATCCTAACAGTTGTTACACAACAGCGTAACAACGACAAGGGATTGATGAGTAAGTAGGGTATCGGACTTATTTTGGACCAAGGGACCGATTTTGAACCACCTTGTTTAGCTCTCTTATAAAGCAACTAATAATTAAAAAAAAATAGTGCATTACATTAAGCGCCCAGAATTTAACAATATTTGTCAAAAAATTTCATGATTATTCGTTTTATAAGAGAGCTTGATAAGGTGGTCCAAAATTGATCCTCTGGTCCAAAATAAGTCCGTTACCCTAGTTTTATTTTTTTACGTGTGTACTCCCTCATTCCCTGTTATGCTGTAGGTATGGGTCGTCATGAGAATGATAGAATATCAAATTAAGCTATAAATTATCAGAGAATATTTAACCTTTCCATTCATAAAGGAACAAATTTGCAACAATTACTGCATGGAAAAATGGAAAAATCTTATTTTATTTCAATTTTTTTGATCATTTTCAACTGTTTAAAATAATTTTTAAGGAAAAAAAATCATGAAACGAAGGGTTAAAGAAAGTAGTGTTGAGGCAGCTCTGCTCTAGTATTAGTACATACTGCGACGTTACAATCACGAAAAATCTCCTAATTTACTAGGAAATTTGCCTTTATTGTTGATTACTCGGAGAATTTGCTTGAAATTTTCCACTTTTAAAACATGTTATCCTAAAAGGATTCTTGCTCTTCAATGTCGGTACGAAAAAAGTTGGATTTTCAAGTAATTTTTATTTAAAATAGACCATCGAAGTTCGAAAAAATGGTGGATTTTCCCTGCTCAAATTTGCAAAACTTTAAAATTAGTTCAAAGTTTTCCATGAAAATGATCAAGTCAGTGCAGCTCAAGATCCTTATTACAATTAATATTATACAAAATCACAATTATGCCAATAAATTTTAGTAAATCGAGTTAGCAATCATTAATTGATGTTAATTGTTCAACATAAGAATTTAATATGGTAAATTTCTGCCATTCGCATATAAATTTTCGGTACATTCGTTCTTGTGACGTCACAAAAAAAACCAACATGGCTCTGGTCACTACCTTATTTAAATATTCCTTGAGAAATTATGACAATAAGAAAAATGCATAGTAATTAAGGAAATCGAGTTCTCAAACCATTTTCTTATCAATGACCCACGAACTGGCAAAATTGATAAATTTAACAGATACGATCAAAATTAAAATGAATTATTTCATTCGATGTTTCTTATTCTGAACTAGACATTTTCTTGAAAATAAACTTTTCAATATTTCCGAAATCCCAAAAAAAATGAATACGAGTTAAAATTTCGAATAAAACCAGAACTTACAGCTTCGGACATAAGAATTACTGAAATAATATACATTAATTATAACTCAGATTTAATAAGAAACTAAATCCGAATTCTTAAATATATTCCAAATCAGGCAAGAATTTAATCGTGAATCAAAGTTTTTGAGCAAAATGATAAAAGTTGTTGTTTGAATTCCCTTTATTCATTTTCAATTGAAGGCTTAATTAATATATGAAGTCATTTTACAATAATAACTTCATATATTTAAAAAAAAAACCTAACAAAATACACGTTGGGAAAAGGGTGATATCTTGAATGACCCATAATAAACTGATAAAAATCAAAACAAGAAACTCCAAATTTTGTTTTTAAGATTGAAAGAACAAAGCAAATACAGACCCCGTTCGATTTTGGCAACATGCCCGTACATTTTGTGTTGCCAAAATCGAATGTTGCCAAAATCGAACGGTTTTTTTTCTCAATTTTTTTTTCAGTTATTTTTACAAAATAGTTGTGATTATTATTAAAAACGATATTTTTAGTCAATTTCCGACCATTTGAAGTAATTTATAATTTTTTTCATCATGTTTTTGATGCATTTTGCACTTTTCTTATTTTGTTTAGAATGTTTGTTTTCATTTGTTTCATTTGCAGTTTTCATCATTCTTCATCATTTTCCAGTTGTTTTTTATCGTTTTCAGTCTTTTGTTTGAATTTGTTTCTTAACTTTTTGAATTTTTCATCTTTTTGTAATGTTTGAGTACTTTTTAAATTTTTTGAAAAATTTTTGTTTTTGTTGTTGTATTCTATCACTATTCTGAACGTAAAAACGAATTTTTGGTTTTTGTCTAAATTATATTGGTCCTGTTATACAGAAAACGAAAAGGTCATGTCGTTTCTAAAAACCGTTCGATTTTGGCACATGTGCCAAAATCGGATGTTGCCAAAATCGAATGTTGCCAAAATCGAATGTTGCCAAAAACGAACGGGGTCTGTACTAATTCAATTACCTTTGCTCATTAAATTTTAGCTTTAAAGTTTCTGCTTCGAATAATTTTTCAGACTATTCATAGATTCAAAAAAAAAATTTTGTGAAACGTTAATAAAATATAAGGCGCAGGTTGAATAGTTCGAAAATTCCAGCTCTGAATATTTTGTCGCCATAAAAAGAACTGGGTCCTGGAAAGGACAAAAGAGATAAACTTTGTTTTTCGTATTAAGAATTTAGATTTAAAGACTTCAAAGTTTTCAAAAAATATAATTAAGAATTGAAATACAATGAGAAACTTACTAAACTTATTTTAAAAAAAGTCAAATAAACTCGATAGATTCATTTGAAACAAAAAAAATTACAAAGAAAATAAAATAAGAAAATTTGAAAGCTACATTAGTTTTGGTGATATCGAGTTTATAAGTTGAAAATGCATCAGTTTTGAGTTTAATCAATCTTTGACAACTGATGATTCTTTATAATTTACATGGAAGGAAAAAAAAAACTGAAACATAATTTATTTAATATACATTAACCCTTTATTTCTTGATTTTTTTTTCCTTAAAAAATCATTTTAAACAATTGGAAATGATAAGCACATCAAGAAGAAAATTAAAATAAAAAAAGATTTTTCACATTTTCCAAACATTGATTGATGCAAATTTGTTACTTTATGAAACAAAGGGTTAAGGTTGCCAGAATTCTTTTAGCGCGTATCCGGAAAATTTTATTTAAAAACCAGCAAAATCCGGGCAATTGATTTGAAAATTGACGACCAAAGATTCAGGCAATATCCGGGCAAATTTATACAAAACCCAGAAATTACCCAACAAAAATCAAGTGAAAAAATTTAAAAAAATAGTTTTTTATCAAAACTTATCGACAGATCTTAAATCGTATTTCAGGCTTCCCAAAAACCTTTCTTGATCATTTTTATAAAACTTGCTCAAAAAATTTCAATTTGAAGGCAAAAATGAAAAAAAAAAATTATAGCAAAATTCGTTTTTTTTTGTTGGTTTGCCAAATAAAGTGAATAAATCCGGCAAATCCGGGCATCTCTCAAGAAAATCCGGACAACCGAGCCGGACTGTTCCCAATTTTTTTATTATTAAATATCCGGGTAAAGCGGGCAATCTGGCAGATTTATTGCATTGCCGATAACTTAATTACAAATTTGATCGTTAATGAGATTTTTTTTAAATCATTTCAAAGAACATTAAAAAAAAACAGGAAATCAGGACAATTCGTAAGTAGTTTAAACCGATCTTCAAAAATCAGTACAAACCCTGAAAAATCAGGACACCTGGCATCTCTGATCAAGGCTCCGAAAAAAATCACAGAGTAATACTTCCATTTATGTCGCCAGATAGCGATATTAGCCGATGGGCGCACTCGCTATCCCGGTATATGATTTCTCATGCGTTAAACAGAGAAAGCAATAGCCTTCACTCCAATTTCACTCCGATAAGCTGTCATTCTTATGAAAATCTGTGTAAGAGTAAAAAGCAAGTTAAATTATTTTAAGCAGGCTCAAGCCTTTTTCGTATTTCCCGTTCTCTCGTTAAGTATATCAGATAAAATATAACTGGTTATATCCATCTGTATGATTTTTCAATTCTGATATTTTTTCTACCAAAATATTCTTTCACCGATATGCTGAAATTAAAATTAACGAAACAATGCAAGCTTATATAATTGAACCCAATTCGACTTTACCTGTTTTCGTTATAAATTCAGCAACAAACGGACTTGTTTTATTAATATTCTGAAAATCGAGCCAGACCGTAATTTAGATAACAATAGGATTGACCACTTTACTTTAAAAAACTGGGCATTTACGAATAGATTCGAGGAATCTAGAATGCTGACCTGTTAATAATAAACAAAATGTTATGACTTTACGGTAGCTGGAATAATTTTTTCTTGGCTTTGTCAAAGTTTGAATTATCAGTTATCGGTTATCAGTTTTTGAAAGAAGATTTGCAGCCTACAGAAGAGGCAAAATGATACATAAAATATCCCATTTTTATTTAGCAATCGTTTTGAACAATTATTTTTATAATCTGGGAACGCATTTCAGAATTACAGCGGTTTTTCAAAGCTTTCACTAAACTGATATCATTTTTTCTAATTAAAAAATCGGACAATATTCGGCAAAGTTAATAAAAATCCATACAATATTGAAAAAAAAAAACACAAAAAAAGATCACTCAAAATCACTTTTTTTACCGAAGAACATTAACAATAATTAAAGCGTATTTAAAGCTCTGATAGATGACACAATTCGAACAATTTTCGGAAGCTTCTGAACCGATCAACGTGAAATTTTGTGTGTAGCCGTTTTTATGACCTAGAATGGTTTCTATAGTTCTTTCAAACCCTTCCGAATCCAAAACAGGGCCCCCATACAAAATTTGAAAAAATTTTAATAATCTGAACAATTTCCTGAAACTTCTAAACCAATCAACGTGAAAAACCGCTGCGAATCCAAAAGGGAGGGGGGGGGGGGGGGGAGCTCCCATACAAAATAAACAAAAAATTTGACACAATTCGAAAATGTTTCGCAAAGTACTGAACCGATCAACGTGAAATTTGATGTGTAGCCGTTTTCAAGACCGGGAATGGTTTATATTAAGGTTGCCAGAATTTTTTCCACTCCCATCCGGGCCTAGCAATTCCGGGCATTTTTTCAAAAAAACCTGGCAAAATCCGGGCATGGATTTAAATTTTTCAAATCCAAAAACCGGGCAAAAACCGGGCACAATTTAGGTGTTATTATATATAAAAGCAAAGAAAAAATGAAAAAAAAATGAAATTAATATTTTATTAATGTAATTCCAGACTTCCAAAAAGTTTTTGGAACACTTAAATATTTAAAGGTTTATAAAAGTAAATCAGCGAAATTATTTGAAACAACCGTTGAAAATTTCCATACCGTTAATCGATTTTGCTGAAACTTACTCAAAAACTTTGATTTTTTTTGGATTCTTTGTTAAAATTGTGAAAAAATCCGGGCAATATCCGGACTTTTTTCACGATATCCGGGCAACCGGGCCGGACCGGACTTTCTTGAAATTTTGCATCAAATATCCGGGCAAACCCGGATAAATCCGGGCAATCTGGCAAGCTTAGTTTATATAATACTTTCAAACCCCTCCTAATTCACAACGGAGGGGGAGGGAAGGATTCTACAATACGAAATTCAGACAAATTCAAAAATTTTTAACAATCCTCTAAGGATTTTTGTAAAAAAAATTATAAACTTAACATTATAAACTTAACATACATATTTTTAACAAAACTAATATCTTAGTGTTGTCATAAAGTGTTGGCACAATTTTTGATTTTGTACAAATTTGCCTGTATTTAAATACTCCTGCCGCTTCAAAAAGAGGCAATTTTTTTTAATTTTAAGGGTTTTTTTTATTGTATTAAAGATTTCTCCTATTTTCTTTAAAGGGTGGCTTTTTCAACCTTCGAACCTTCTGGTTACGTTGTGACTCAAGACAATCTAGAAGCTCAGATGCCATGAAAAATAGTTCGCTGTCGAATAATGTTGAAATTTAATTTAAAAGGAAGTCTATTTTAATTATAATAAATTAACGAAATTATTTTTTCCATGGAAGGAGTAGCAAAGCACACCGGGTTAGCTAGTTGTGAATAAATCTGGTCAAAATTTGAATAGTTTTTGCGAAAATCCTTTCAATCCGGGCCGGACTGATCAAATTTTTTCGAAATATCCGTGCAATTCCGAATATATCCGGGACAGAAATTCCACGGAAACAGCAAATGTATGTTTTAAGAGCTGATTTTGGATGAATTTTGCGATTATTTTGCTGAATTTGGTTAAAAAGTTCTTGTTTTGTTGATTTTGTTTGAAGAAATCGAAAGTAGGAGGACTGAGGGTAAGTCCGTCACCTTCGGAGTTTTACTAGAAAACCTAGATTTTTAGTGTACTGTATATGGTAGTATTTCTAATTTTAGGCATATTGACATACATCAAACCCACAGTGCAGCATAAAACGTCAAAATAATAAATAAAACAATCCGGAGTGCCGCTGATGCGCAATCGACTGTAATTTTTCGCAGGTGGAATTTAAGGTGAATTCGTGAAAAAAGCTCCAAGTCCGTTGTTGTTGGTGTGCAGTTGGTATCTCTCCTTGTTGGTTATCGCTAAGATTCAAATCAAGGTTAGTTAAATCTTTAAAGTGGTACAAATTTTGTTCTTAAAAATATGCATGTTGTGAGGGTAAAACTGTAACTCTTTGAGTGATGTAAACCCGGCATAGTTCGTGGATAGTTAGGTGTTACTAAACATATTTTCTCCTACTTCAGATGCCTCGCAAGTACCAAGGGAGAACGACTCGTGGTAGTTGGACCCGAGAGAGCCTTACCCTTGCGGAAGAGGCTAAAGCTTGTGGGGATTCTGCCAAAAGTGCCTCCAAGACTTTTGGAATCCCCATGACTACATTACAGGAACATTTGTCGAGGAAGGTGGCAATCTCGAAACTAGAACCAAGAGAGACCATCTTTACGATGAATCAGGAAGCGGAGCTTATGCAGCACCTGCTTGATCTGGAAAGCTGTTTCTACGGAATCACACAGGACGACGTACGGAAATTAGCTTCCGAGCTCTCTGAAAAAAAAATGGCATCACTCACCTGAACTCGTTTAACAAACTAAACCTGAACCAATTCCCTCCCACTCAACTGTCCACGAGGAATGTGGACGGCCTCCAAAACATTTAACATCACTTGAGCTAATCACTGAATTTAAGTGTTATTTTATGTGTCGGATGATAGGTAAAGGGTGATACAGTAAAAATTTGGTCAAGGGAAAACGCGTGTAAATCGGTGAAATCGTGTATTTGAAAAATCAAATTAAATTTCTTTTTCAAGTTTAATTACTATAAAATTCAAAAAATATATTCAGTTAGGCTTCCGCTTTTCCAAATCCGAATTGCCAGGCCTTACGCTTAACCCCTGCCCTGCCGTGATATGACGAAGTGACGCATATCCATTTTTGTCGATTTTGACTTTTTTACGCTATTTTGAGCGTTTTCCTATGAGCTTTCAAATGCTTTCAAAAAATTTAGAAAATATAAAACAGTTTTTGAGAAAAACGAGAAAAACGAATCGTAAAAAGTGCGATTTATACGCTGAAGTGAGGCATATCCATGCGTTTTTGAAAGCGATACAGAACAATTTCAACAACCCGTATAATTGTTAAGTGACATTCCTCAGCTTTAGAAAAGGATGAATTTTCAACATAACGATCTTTTCAAAATAAAATAGAGAAGCCCCCCTTCCACAGAAAAAAGGAGTTTCAAACAAAGAAAAGTTGTCGAGCCTGTTTGGTAAATAAAATTGGAATGCAAATATCAACATTTATCTTAATTTAAAAAAACTAGATAAATTATTTTACATTTGTAGCATAAAACTTATTTTTCATAAATTTTACGTTGTTTTTTATTACAAATAAATTTATTTGTGTGGTGAAATCAATAGTATTAAAGGTTAGTGCATTTAGAAATGGGACAGTTACGAAGGCGTGTGTCTCAAATACCATTCGTTTGATCGAAATACTTTCTATGAAGGAAATAAAGGTAATCTTATGATAATTCATGAAAAAGTTTCAAAAAAAATTTTTTTTAACATTTCAGCGATCTACACTTAGTTTTTTGCTTGTTAAAAATTAAAAATTCTGGTATGAACCTTGACTTCCCTGATGACCCTAAACCGTAATCACCGATCATGTGCTTATTTCCAATGCTTGATTTTAACTTAGTGAACATTTTTGACAGTGTTTGCATACTTTTCCACAGAAATTCTTTGAATAATCAACGGTTTTGTCAGCTATCAGTTGAAAAATGATGGATTTTATAGGAAATTGTGCAAAGTATTTTTTTTTTCTTTTTCTTTTGCATCGTAAATACTTCAGAAACGCGTTTATTCAAAAATTTTGAAAAAAAAGTTTTGATAGTACTTTTAACAAGCAACATAATGCTGTTAAAATTTTTATTGTGCGATAACTAGTAAATGAGATATCAGCAAAAGAAAGTGTCCCATTTCTAAAAGGACTAAGCTTTATTTATTTTTAAAGCTGTGCACTCGAATATTATTAACGAGAAGAATTCCAGTTTCAAAATGAGAAGTAGTTTTAAAAAAAAAATCAAATTTATATTTAGTAAGAAAATCATTAAAAAAATATATATACACTAAAACTCCCCCTAAAACATTTTTTCGTCGAGCTTTTCCCAAAAATCTTTTTATTATACGGCAATAGTGGACAAAGTTTCTTTAAAATCGTTTTTTTAACCTCTATTCCTTTGATTTCATTTCTAACGTGAACCGCAGATTGAAGTAAAAGTCCCGGCGCGTTCTTGAGTTGTTCCACTGTGAATAATTGAAATCGCTTCCAATCTCCTTTAAAACAAGATTTATAATAAAACGAAAAGGATCCTCTGACGAATTTCACATCTTTGATTTCGACCAGTTTTGGTCGCTGGACACCCTATTTTTAACACCCTATTATACGGTTATAATAGTTCTTCCTCACTCGATTACAATTTAAGAAGATTCAACATACAGGCCTTTTTAACTGAAGAACGAAATTTGTTCCAGTTGCACGATAAGACAAATGGATAAACGTCACTCCGACGGAGAATCGTCAAATCAAAACAAACGTTTATACGCCGAATTGACGCATATCCAGTTTCAGCAATTTCACTAATTTTACGCAAAACACAGAATTGTGCTTTAAAAGCTGTATTTTTCATCTATCTTTGTATAAATTCTACAGATCACATTTTATGGAAAGTCCCAGATTAACGAATAAAGAAGAAAAAGAGAAAATCGCTTTTATTCGCTAAAAGCAAAAATGGTTCATGCGTCACTTCGGCGTAACACGGCAGTGCCATCGGATTTTGTACAGCCATCTTGTCCACCTTCTTCGCCGCAGAAAGTCAATTTGCCTTGAACTGCTGCTCGTCCTTAGCAGTTTTTTTTTGGTTTTCTTTAGGTTCCGCTTGACAATAGCCCAGTATTTCTCAATTGGGCGGAGCTCTGACGTGTTGGGAGAGTTCTTGTCCTTGGGAGCCACCTGCGCGTTGTTGGCGGCGTACCACTCCATGGCTTTTCTACCGTAATGGCAAGATGCCAAATCCGGCCAAAACAGTAAGGAGCAATCCTGTTTCTTCAGGAAAGACAGCAGACGTTTATTCAAACACCCTTTCACGTAAATTTCTTGGTTGGCAGTCCCGGAAGCTATGAAAATGCTGCTTTTCTAGCCACAGGTACAAATGGCTTGCCAAAATCAGATGTTTCTTCGCGAACTTTGACAGTTTCATGTGCTTGAAAATATCTGCTACCTTTCCCCTTCCTTTTGCCGTATAAAACTCCTGTCGCGGAAGCTGCTTGTAGTCGGCTTTGACGTAGGTTTCGTCGTCCATTACCACGCAGTCAAACTTCGTCAGCATCGTCGTATACAGCCTCCGGAATCGCGCTTTGGCCGTCGTATTATGTTTATCATCGCGATTTGGAGTCACTACCGTCTTGTAAGTCGATAGTCCGGCTCGTTTTTTGGCTCGATGCACGGTTGTAGACGATACACCCAGCTTATTTGCGCACGTCGGAGAGAGAGGTTAGGGTTTTGCTTGAAACTACCGGCAACTCTCTTTGTCGTCGTAGCGGCTTCCGGTTTTCGATTTTCCCCCCGATCCAGACTTCCTGGCTGTCGACAAACGTTCCCCAAACACTGTAATTACATTTGTAACGGTTGATTTGGCAACTTTTAGCAATTTTGCCAGTTTTGCGTGCGAGTAGCTCGGATTTTCGCGAAGCGCGAGCAAAATTTTGATACGCTACTCTTCTTCCTTGGACGGCATTTTGACAACTGAAGAGTGAATTCCAAAATCAAAATAGGAGCAACATTCTACACACACCCACACACCTTCAAAATGAGGGGTGTTCAGGATTTTTAAATGCAAAATTGAAAGAAATACGTCAAGTTGATAGTGACCAAATTTTGACCGTATCCCCCTTTACTTATCAAACAACGGTTGAAATTACTGACTGCGTTGATATCCTATTGAAGACAATCTCAGCAACGATTCTGTCAAAGAAATAGTACAAAATTTGCTTTCAGTTCTTGCAAAATGATCATTTTCGTCAGGGGGGGCGAGCTTACCCCCAGTTCCCTCAAATTAGTTTTGAGTAAAACTGCTCAAGAATAACTCATGAACGAACAAAATTTTATCAACTATACAAAAGTATTTCAAATCAACTTATTATAATCGTTAATTCAATTAAAATTTCAGGTTGTAGTAAAGGCTCCTGAGATCAATTGCCCTCAAAAAAGTCAAATTGCATCATAAGATCAATTCAAATAAACATACAAATTCCTGACTTAACACTGACAGCACTTTTGATGAATACAGAATTATTTTAGACAAATGCTTTAAAAAAAATCATCATATGACCCATTTCACGCGCCTGTTTACTAAAAATTACTTTTAATTTTTCTTATTTGATTAAATTCATATTCAGCTTTTGAAAAGTGGATACTTCAGCTTTGTTTTTGGTTAATAGTAAAAACGTTTTAAAAGAGTTTTTGTTTTGATCGATTTTGTAAGATATGTTCAGGTAAATCCTACGATTTTTAATGGAAATGCAAAATTGCTCGTTAATTATGACCATCTGTAAATTTAAAACATGCTGAAACATAGACAAAACAAATGAGAAAAATTCCCAAGCACGGCTCGATAACTCAGCCAAAATTGGTAGCACCCGACGACGCTGGAAAAGGAAATTAAAATTCACAGACAGCTCCTGCGAGGTTCATAAACATGTCTCCAGTGGAATTTTACGAACTCTTTACGGCCTGCGGAAATTTCGTTTGCTGAAGGCGATGTGCCTCTTGATTGTGCCTGGGCGGCTGTCTGTTATTAATGAATCCCAGCCCAGCTGCAGCAGCAAATGTCTCGGTTTGTTTCTTGGCTTTGCTCCGTTTGCGAGACCATTTTATGGGCTGTGTTATTTTAGGATTAAAAGTTTATAAAGCACCCAGTCTGGTGTTATTTAAAATTGTGAGGCTCAGGGCTTGTAAATTACAAGTTATAATGAAAATCGACAGTAGAAAGAAATTTCAAAACAGTCCTTACTAAGCTTCAATTCAACACAGCATTTAGGGAACTTCAAGTAAAGTTTAAAAAGAAATCCTTTGAATTTCTTCTGAAATTCTTGCTAGCAGTAGAATAACGATGAAATTCAATATGGGGCATTGATTTAATAATTGCTCGAATAGAAGCTAGTAAATCAATGAATGAAAGTGCGCATTTCGATTATCCATTGTAGAATTATTTCTTAGGTGAAGCCAAATTACCCCTGAATAATGAATTGGGACAGTGAAACCGGCTGACGTCTTGAGCTGGAAGTCCTCTCGAAAGGTCTCTAATTTCCAGGGATCCATTTTCCAAAAATAGAAACTCTGGATGAAACTGGAAAGCCAATTCCAAATAACTCGTCCAAATGAGCTCATTTCGATTACTTTCTGGTGGCCTGTCATTTTTAAGCATCCTCTCGGTGGGTACTTATTGTAGCCAGCCAAATCCTATGGCAACCGAAATCTCCAATTTCTGAAGTGGAATGTTTTCGGCGGGCGACTGAAAAGCAGAGCATCGCTCGTTCACTCCATTATCTGTTCCAATGATTCCCCATTCAGAAAATAAAACTCAGCGGAAACTTCTCATTTTTTTTCTATTTCACTGAATGGGGATGCTACTGTACTGTAACGGCTTCTAGGGGGGGAAAGCGGCGATATTGAATTTCCTCTTCGGTTTTCTTCCTCATGAGTACGTCGACCTACCTAAACGTTGTTGCTTTTTGGAAATGGCTGTCACTGGTTGATAGTCAAATATTTACAGCAAACGCGATCGGAAACGAGACGGATCGTCATTTTCAGTTGATTGGTTTTGTGCACCTCTGTCTGCCTGAATGGCAGGAAGCGAACTGAAGATTTGTTCATACGACGACGACGACGTCACTTGAGTTATGTCTTTGTCCGTACCTACAGGGAAATTTTTGGAGACGTAAAAATAAATTGTGAAGTGAAAGGAAAACAGAGCGATGTTTCAATTTTTTTAACGCTGCTGTCAAATATCCAACAGTCAGAGGAGCTCTTCCGGATTTCACCGGAACATTAGTTTTAGGTATTCATTAAAATTTTTAATGGTATTTTATTTTTAACGTTCAGTCAGATAAAAATCATTGGTTGCACCAGTTATTTTTAAATTTACAAAAACATGCGATGTTCACCCTACTAAGAACAAGGGGTAAAGTAAAGTTCAAGCCTGGATTAAGGGGGAGGAGCAATTGTCCCGGACCCCCCGAGGAATTTGTTTTGTTTCGTACTTCCTATAGTATTAATTTTTCACAAAAAAAGGAATCTCCTTATCATCTTTACAGAGATGTTTAAAAAAAAAGCTAGCTAGGTTCTCAAGTGACGAAAATATTATAATTTTTGAGCACCACGAAATAAGCTATTATGATCTTTAAATAATCTTGATCTATAATGTACGCACTGCAACATGATGAACATATTGTTTCTTAATTTTCACCATCAGAAAATTTTTGATTTTTCACTTTAATCAATTTTATAACGCGTTTTTACTTAAATTTGTTGACCTGGGGTGAACAGAGCACTTTTAATCAGGGCAAGATGAGCGTTTTCTGCCGTATAATCTAGCTGCGAATTCAACTCGATGTAGTCAACTGAATTATAAAGCTACAGCTTGACCAGTTTACATCTGACGATGTTAAGGTGTCGGAGAGGTAATCAGAAGACTAGAGTTCGATCTCTGTTCGAGGTGTTTTTTTTTCATTTATCATTCATGATAGATTTTTTTGATTGTTACATCATACGGCAAACAAAGCACCAGAAACATATTGTATGAGCGTGTGTGAATTGTTTTTTTTCTTTCTCCAAACAGACCTAGATTATTTTGTTATTGGTTTGTTTGATGAATCTACGACTCACCTGACATAATCGAGTTAAATTTGCTGCTAGATTTCCCGGCAGTAAACACTCATCGTGCCTCGATGAATGATGATTATACTGCCCTAGAGGGGGTTCTCAATATGCCCCTACAGTGACTGGTTTTCAGCTTTTGGCATTTTTTTTAAATGCATTTTTAAACGATTTTATCTAGTTTTTCAAGTTTCAACCAACTAGGACTAGACTAGTTTAGTGTTCGAACACGAAACAATAATCTAATTCACATATTATAACTGTATTCTAAAAAAAAAAAAAAAAAAAAAAAAAAAAAAAAAAAAAAAAAAAAAAAAAAAAAAAAAAAAAAAAAAAAAAAAAAAAAAAAAATAAATTAAATATGCATTTTCCTTAAGGTGGCTATTATGCTCTTATCTCCCCTATAACCAGTGAAATAATATCTTTAATAGTTTCACTACGATATAAGGGCATGATGGCTACCTTAAAAACACGCTAGTTTAACCAAAGAAAACAGCTATAATATGTGAGTTACTTCATTGTTTTATTTTCAGACACTAAAAAACCTATTTCCAAACGAGCTAAAACTTGAATAAGTAGATAAAAACCTTTAAAAATACATTTTCAATTTTTTGCCAAAAACTGAAAATCAGTCAGAGGCATAATGAGAACCCCCACTGGGACAGTATAAGCACCATTAATCGGGGCACGATGGGCATTTTCTGCCGTAGAATTTAGCAGAGAATTCAACTCGATGATGTCAACTGAAATATAGAGCTACAGCTTTACTTGTGTCAGCTGACGATGTGGCTTATTGTGTAAGGCGTGACCTATCCTTGGAAGACTGTGCAGGTTTTGCTAACGGCTTAATGCGCCACTCCCTGAGGAGACCGTTAGCCTGGTTATGGTTTGCCCGGCCAATGAGTTTTTCCTTCTTCTGCTATACTTCTCCTGAAACGACCGTTCCCCAAAAAGTTAGAAAGTACTCCGCCGAAGGTGTCAAGTGCTTCAAAAAAAAAATCCAAAATAGCTTGAGCTTTGAGCTTGAGCTTGCTATCAACTACGGTCCACCTGCGGCCCCTCCTGGCCAATGGCATAATGGTTGCACTTCGTGATTGGTTCGAGATAATCACCATTGCACAATGAACCAAATGAAAGGTGCTGGGAACAAGCATCACAATCTCACTGTGCAGTTTTGAGAATCTCATACTTTAAAATGAACCAATAACGACGCCGGCCAAGTCCATGTAGTCGATAGGAGGAAGGGAAGTGCAGCACATTTGAAGATATGTTTAGCGGAGGCCGGCTGTACGCCATCCCTCCACAGATCTTCACGCTGAATGTTTGGGAAAAGGTTTTGTGGCATGGGAGATTACCTTGGTAGGTAAAGTAACCACTTTTAACCTGTGCTCCTAGTCTCCTATACTTCCTACGTTTCCTATTGAAACTCCTATTCGCTCCTAATGAGGCCTTTTAATGAATTCGCATGAATGATTGAACTATATAAGATTTAAGAAATCATATTTCAACCCTACTGAACTGTTTTTCTGGGACAGAGTGTTAACAACCAAAAAATAAATAACAACAAAAAACAGAACAAAGTATTGCAAGCAAAATAGATATTCTGTTTCTTTTACAAGAATGCAAATTATTTCCCTTTAAATTTCTCTGGGTATACCTATCTACGCTATGGCCTCAACTGTTTTATAATCTGTCCACCGACGGGGTTGGCATTTTGAGATTCATATAAATAGTATTTAAATAAGGACAACAACGCGAAATTTAAATAGTTTGTATTGTTTGGACTGAACACCTGATTTTGATCAATAACCTTTTCAATTTTCTCAACAGTTGAAAATTTTTTTATGTAATACAAATAATGTTGCCATTCATAATGTGCAATAACTGTTGCACAAACGAATCGATGCATTGCTAAACTATGCCTCATATTCAAAAATATTACAATCACTAGCTGACCCGTTGTGCTTTGCTACACCTTCCGGAAATAAATGTAATTTGTAAAAAAATATTCAAATTTATATTTAGAGAGCATTTTTTTAAATCAAACCTCATCATACTTCAGAGCCAACAACTTTGAAATGAGAGCTGCAGCAGCAGTTCTGAATTGCAATTCAAAGATGGTATCTATTATTTACTGAAACTTGATCTCTAAACTCGTTTTTCAAGATCTGAAATTTGTACTCTGTACCCAAAAAAAACCTTTTTAAATATGGTCCCTTCTTTGAAAAGCTCTTTATCTTAAATTTACATGGGAGCTCTCCCATCTTCTTCAATTTTGTCCTCCACTGCTTGAAGAAGGTAAGCAAATTTAACCGGTTCGATACCAAACAGCACTTATCATGGTAATGAAAAAAAAAAAAAATTAGTTATGTATCAAATACAGTGCAAATTTCTTTTTTTAAATAAATTTACTACGATAAACATATAAATATTTAAAAAAATATCAGTTGCATTACTAAATAAGTTCTCAGCGTTTTTTTTTTTATTTTCTCTTTGAAAGCCAAATATTCAAAAATGTAGGCAAAAACAAATTTCTAAGTTTACATTTGTCCCGTATATTGGGGCAAGTGTCAATGCAAAGCTTATTTACAGATGCGTCAGAGTAATAGCTTTAAAATCGAATGCTGTTCAAAGGGAATGACCTTCATTTACAAAGACATTTAAGAATTTTCAATATCCGCTGCAGTTTCAACATTCGGAATACCCCTCCTGGTCTTTCCAACATATTGAATCATTTTGAAGATAAATTTCTTAAAAGTTCGACGTTTGCCCTTGCCACACCGTGTAAGTTGACAGAAGGGAATATTGTTTTTAACACTTTAAGGGTAAACTAAAAAATTTCTCTTAAAAATTTTGCGTCCAGTTGAATATCAGTTCTAAAGTCTCGCTTTTCAAAAACGAAGCGGATCAAAAGTCTCTTTTATGCAGCCATGTAACACAAAAACACTTTTCATGTTAAGTACGTACTTGAATTGGTATGTAAGCAAAAAGTACGCTGGTTTTTTTCAGAATTATTCAAAATAAAAAGCTCCCATTTTCATTTCTTAATTCGTTTCAGTTGTGTATTTGGGCCGAAGTAACAATTTCTAGAAGAAAACATAATTTTTAATTTTTTCAACAGAAAAAGTTGAACGTTTGAACATGTTCTAATGTTCCTTGAATGAAAAGTCGAATGCTACCTACATTAACACGAACTAAATATGGAAGTACTTTTTGCAAATCTTTCAATTGGTTTTGATTCGATTGATAAAATACCAATCCGTGTCACATCTAGGCGTCATTTATTATGTGTATAGCACCAAACCGAATAGCGACAGTAAGACTAGCGACGCTTTTTTACTAGCGAGATTTCTGTCATTCGCAGGTTTGTTTTTCTTTTTTCAGTCCAGTAGGCGATTTCGATGTAGTACTCGAACATTGTTTATGTTATTTACTGTACGTTTTCCTTGGCCATCAATCGCATGCTCCAGGTCTCCCAGGAAACTTGCGGTGCGTCGTTATTATTTTCAACGTCGCGACGTTTGCGACGTGTCGCTAGTAGGCAAAGCTGCTATGATTATTAGCGCTCATATTTTGGATTTTTTCTGCATGCATAATATTATCACGTGCTGTGTACAAATCAAATAAGCAAGAAAAAAACACATCTAGGTTGCATATCGCCCCACGTGTTTGAGAAACAGGCGCCTTATTGTTAAATTTTCCAGCAATCAATGAACAGTGTGCTTTGGTTACTATCCTCTTGCGTCGACGTTTGCTCGCCCATGGAGACGAAAAACAAACCCCTGGTTGAAAAATACGCGCCAAAATATTCATACTGATCAGTATGCTATGCCTGGGTTACTTTCCTTTTGCGACGCCTCGACCATAGAGACGAAAAACAAACCGCCTAAAGGAAAAAAAATCTCAAGAAAATGGATGTCATGACTTTAATTTGTTCCGAAAAACTACAAATTTTGTATGGAAGCCTCTCCTTCCTTAAGTCGGATAGAGTTTTGACTATTACAGAAACCATCCCCGGCCTCAAAAACCCCCAGATGCCAGTTTTGACGATGATCGGTTCAGTAGTTTCCGAGTCTATAGGGAACAGACAGACAGACAAACATTCATTTTTATATATATAGATAATAAAAGTTCCAATAAAAAACACTTTAGACTGTGGGTGCAATACTTTGGGCAAAAACAATATGGAAAAAGATTAAACAGACTGATAAAGGAGTGAATTTCATTGCCAACCTGGTTGGATCTTATTACTTGCATTAAAATTATTATTTCATTGAAACGCAGTTTTAATTAAATTTTCATTGTAAAGCATCAACTCAAAAACTGAAAAAGAATTTTTATCGGATTTTTTTACATCACTTCGATTAAAAAAAATATTAAGAGCATAACTACGCATAACATTTTGGCTTTTAGCATCTTGTATTTTAATCGATCAAAGCAACCTGTGTGACGTGATAGCAACTACTGAAAACAGAAATTGAAAAAAAAAAATAAACAATTTCGGAAAACAACGACCCACGACCAACCAAATTGCTATTTTCCATCGGTATTATGTTTTGTATGGTATTGATATATGAGAAGGAATGAGAAAGACTAAGTTCACGCTACCGAACCGAGGCAATGCGGCTTCACTCGATTTGGACTTAATCTAGGTAATTGATTTAAGAAAAACGCACAGCGTCCAAAATAATAGGAAAGTGAAAGTGTCCAAGTTATAGAAGGAAATCGGAAAGCTCTCACCGGGTTTTGCTGTTCTTGTTATCCCCGACTACCGGCCTCCGCATTATGACATCCGTTTTCGTTCGCATTCTATACTTTTTCAGCCACAAATCACACGAGTACTTTTTAAATTCAACTGAACACATCATCTCTTCTTGACTCGCTAAAACAATTCTTCAAAAAAAAAAAAAAAAAAAAAGAAAAAAAAAAAAAAAAAAATCCAAAATATAAGAAAAACTTAAATTAATCAACCAAAATAGATCAGGTCGGCAAAAAAGATCTGACATCGCCGCTTAGCATCAGCAGTTGAGCGTCTGCCGACCACCAATCTTAGTCGCTTTTCAAGTCAGATGTGAGTTGGAAACAACTGGAGTCCAACGCTCCCTTAAAAAAACCGCTGCAAAACGTGAAATGCCTTAAACAGGAAAGTTCTCAAAAAAAGGTAAGGCTTCGATTTAGGGCATTCCACCGTTTATTAAAAAAAAACTTCAGAAAAAAATTATTTCCTCGTCCAAAACTTTATTCTCGAGACTTGAACTCATGTTCTCTGGGAAGTTGGGAAGGTGGACAAGGTGGCTGTACAAAATCTGATGGCAGGGGTTAAGCGTAAGGCCCGGCAATTAGGATTTGGAAAAGCGGAAGCCTAACTGAATATTTTTCCTGAATTTTATACTAATTAAACTTAAAAAAAAAAATAATTAAATTTGATTTTTTTAAATAAATGATTTCACCTATTTACACGCGTTTTTCCTTGACCAAATTTTGACAGTATCACCCTTAAATTTTATTTAATAATAAATAACTATTATAAATTTCAGCCTTATTTTTCATGATAACCGTCTTAATTGCTGTCCTTTATGGAGACCAATCGTCCGAGATGTCTGTTCTTCGCTTCTGCACCGTACCTGAGCCAGAAAATGGATGGTTTTAATTTAAAAGCAGATGAACATATTTTTAACACAAATCAGAAAAAAAATCTTTTTTCTTTCTCTTCTCTTCTTCTTCTTCTTCTCTTCAGCTTCTTTTATACGTTTGGAAGTTTTCATCGGTTTAGCGGTTTTTATCGTTGTGTGTCAAACGCTATTTAGGTTGCCAGGTGCCCAGATTTGTCTGTAAAACCCAGACTTTTGACCCTCCGTCCAGATATTGCTCAGACCCAGATTTTGCCCAGATTTTTGCTGAGAGTGCCCAGATTTTTCAGACTTTCAAAATTGACAGATAAATTCAATATTAATGTATCAGATTTGATATGTAAGTGGCAGATCAGACTTAAATCTGGCTTGTATTCTATGGTATGACCAATCATTTTGTTTTTTAAATAAGATCGGCATGGTACTTGGTAGGAAACTGTGTTCGTTATTTAGTTATTAACTCGAAAATAACCCGAACACCATAACACAAACACCCACCCCCCCCCCCCCCCCCCCCGGAACTACAAAACTGTTCCTCATAAAAATTTATTTGAAAAAAATTCTTCCTTTCGTGGAAAAAAAGAGTGCTTACTATGCCCCGGGTGCTCGTTATGATCTTATCTCCCCTGAATAATGCAAAATTATTGTTAGGTTTACGATTATTATAGGAATTTGCGTAGATTTAAAACTATACACCATGGGTGGCCAACGTTCTCAGCTGGCGGGCCAAATTAGCACATTTTTTTACCTTCTATACTTATGTATGTATGTAGGTTTTTAATAAATTTGGTTAAATTAAAAAAAATGAAAAAAAAAACGCATTTGGAAGCTATAAAAATATATGTATGTATATGAAATGCAGAAGATGAAAAAAGGTTTTATATTTGATGCTGTAATTTCTACGGATTGGAAAATCATTTTAATCTCAAAGAATAACAACATCTTCCAGTACTCAATTGATTATAATTTAAAGGCATGTTCGGCGGAATGAAAACTAGAGAGATTTTTTTTTGATTTTTTTTTAGAAATTTTAAAGAAAGGTGGATAGACAGGCATTAGTGCGCCAATAGGAGAAAGCTTGATAGGTGTTGAAATTTTAGGCTAGAGGGCATGTTGATGAAAAGCTCCCATGAATTGCCCCGCCTTCGCTCTACACTAGCCAGATCTCGGCAATCTTATACAAACCGTGTGGAGATTTTTTGACAGATTTAAGCTTTTTTATGCAGATTTGAGCTTTCATCTCCTTTGCTCTAAAGGCAAAAAAGCTTAAATCTGAGGAAAAAAAAGCTTTAAAACGAAATTCACCAACACTTAGTTAAAAGATGTTGGCCACACGATGCATAGACAAATCGTGTAATGTTGCCGGGATCTGTCTGTGTATAGCCAGATCCTTGCAACCAGATCCCGGAAACGTTACACGATTTGTCTATGTATCGTGTGACCAACATCTTTTAAATTTGAAATTTAAACTAACTTTTCTATTGATAGTAGGGGAAAAGTTCATATATCGCCCCATGTGGCTAATACGCGTCACCCTTGTTTTGAAGTTCCTAGTTCACGTTTGCTTGTCACGACACGCATCATTATTTCGTCTGTCGGCTTCGCTCTCTGACCAAATCACCACCCACCGTACCTACTCGGAGAGCAAACAAACACACGTTTTGCTGGACGCGCTGCTTGTGGTTCTAGAAATTCAGGAATGATTTTACGTTTATAATTTTTATATTTTTGTAAAATCTCACAGCGTGAATTGTTGCACCTCACTAGAATATAGATTAAATATGTGCTTTCCAATGAATATTCTTTTGATTCGTCCAAACAAAGTAAAAGCACTGAAAATCCGGGTACAACCTGACGGTGGACCACAAAAACAGATGAAATTTCAATTTGTAAAAAAGTCGCGCAAAGTAGTCAACTTTGAAAAATTCCCGTTAATTCAACTTTGTGCATCAATAATCTAAAGACAACAAAATGTCGGATTTAGAATAAAATTTGTAATGATATTTTTTCCAAAGCTCTACCACCGCTCAAACAGTATTTACTAGCAATCTAATGAAGAGTAGGATTTTCAGATCATTTTTTTGAACTTTTTGTTACCATTTTATTAAAAAAAAATTTAAAAAAATATTTCTTGTCTCCATGATGTAGACATTAACTTCAGCTTTCATATGCATTAAGCTAATACTTTTTGGACGTGTAATATATGAATTACAGCAGTTTTCCTGAGGCATGTTTTTTCGGATTTTTTTTCTTTCATGCTGAATAACGAGAAAACAAGAAGCTTTAGCTACATATAATGTT
Organism: Uranotaenia lowii; assembly: GCF_029784155.1. Lineage (NCBI taxonomy): Eukaryota > Metazoa > Arthropoda > Insecta > Diptera > Culicidae > Uranotaenia > Uranotaenia lowii. The sequence goes on along the minus strand of NC_073693.1, from coordinate 159,445,539 downwards.
CTAAACATATTTTACTGACATTACAAGGTTTCAATTGATATTATACATGCAGATATAAACCAAAATACGAGCGCTTATAATCATAGCAGCTTTGCCTACTAGCGACACGGCGCATACGTCGCGACGTTGAAAATCATAACAACGTATAGTGAGTTTCCAAGGAGACTTGGAGTATGCGATTGATGGCCTAAGGAAAATCAACAGTAAATAACATAAACAAAGTTTATGCACTACATGAAAATCGCCTACTGGACTGAAAAAAGAATAACAAGCCATCGAGTGACAGGAATCTCGCTAGTAAAAAGTGTCGCTAGTAAAACTGTCGCTATTCGGTTTGGTGCTATACACATAATATAAGATTTATATGAAATTCAGGGTTTCAGGGTTCGTTCATAAATGAAGTAAAGATGCAATATTAAAGAACTTTTGAATTTATTTAAGGTACCCGAAGAAATTTTTGTTTTTTGAAGCTTCTGAAAAAAGTTACAAGCCTTCAAACTTGCAATAGTGTCAAAATGACACTGTAATGCGGATGAGGGTTAATGAATTGAAGTAATAAAAAATCATAAGCGTTTGTAGAAAATACTTTCCTTCAACGAGTACACTCGTTTTTTACACAAAATATACGCCAAATACATAGCAAATCAGTGATTTGCTTAAGTGGGGCATAATGTAGCATATTACCCTAGCGAATTCAACTCGATGAATTTAGCTCAATTATAGAGCTACAGCTTGACTTGTTTCATCTGACGATTTTTCCAATTGGTAAGGTGTCGAAGAGATGATCTGAGTACTCGAGTTTGATTCCTGGACGTACTAATTTTTTTATTTACCATTCATGATCGATTCATTTCGCTCTGAACGGTGAGTCGTAGAACCATCAAACAAAGCACTTAGAATATAATGTATATCTGATTGTAGAAAACAAACAATTCACACACTCATACACACACCTAGAAGCGAAAAGTCTTCTGACGTCCTTTCAGCAATTAAAGACATTTTGAAAATCAAAGGGACCCCTACTTGAAGAAGATCTGATGTTGAAAATAATCAACTAAAAAACATTAGACGGAAGGAATAGAAGAAAAATGAATATAACGTTTTTGTATTTTTATTAAAAACTCAACAGAATATTCGTCCAAATATTTGTATGGCTGAAAAGTTGAAAAGATCAATATTCGGTAAAATGCCGTTGACCGAATTCCCTTATTCGGTACATCTCACGGCATCGATAAATGTAAAAATTTGTTCTGCTAATGCTCAATTTTTTTTAAATTTTCTTTGAGAATCAAAAACAAAAAAAAACTACGTCATCATCATTTTGTTATCATGAAAAAAAACTTTATTACATTATCTTAAAATAAAAATTGTTTTTTTTTAATTCAACAAAGGAGATTACATGTGCCTAGTTTCAACCATTACAAAAATATTGCATCGCAAATGTTAGGCGAACATACAGTTAATCTATTTAACAATTTTATTTCAATAATGTTATTCAACTATAAATAAAGCGCCTATGTGGTCTAGCGGATAGGCTGGCGCGAGTCTGGTTTTGATATGCCAGGCGTACTGGGTTCGATTCCCGGTATCGGCGAAAAACTTTTGGGTTCGAATCCTAAAAGTGTCCGATAGGTAAGATGTGTTTCCTCATATAACTATATAATAGGAATGTTCAATCAGTTGCCAGTTGACCAGGTATATACACGGATACCAGAATACCTGTAAATAAACTAGCCCATCTGATTGAATCGTTCTTCCAAAATATACCTACATCAACACAATATCCAAATCCATAACAGTTCATACGAAGCCATGGGGTCCGGGTATGGTGTAAGCCATGCATTGGAGATTTGTCGAACTTAATAATCTGAAGAATGCATGTGAGCACATACTTAGGCAGAAACTGCGGTGAATCCATGCACCCATGGTGGATAACCAACATACATACATACATACATAATGTTATTCATCTATAAATGTGAAAAAGCAGCTCTTTGACATCCAAGCGCACGGATTTTATCGTTTGTGTCTCTCAGTATCTTATACAATGGACAAGACAATTGCTGAATTTTCTACCAGCTATAAATATGTTATGCCTTAAAATCATAACAGTGCTAACTCAAGTGAAATGATGATTTTTTCATGTGCCAACAGTGTGGTGTTGTTTGCTATTGTTTGCGATGTTACCCAAGGGTTTTCCGACTCTTTCGAGCTTTGCCCAATGAAATCTCACAACAGCAACAGCAAAAAAACTTGTGCATCCGCTTTTCTCTCGCTAGTCAATCTGTGCCCTGGTGGTTGTTATCTTTAGAATTCAAGCGTTTTGCTTTACTTCAGTAAGAAAAGGGCTGGGTTGTTTATTTTTCTGGGAAAATGGAACAAAATGTTTATCAAAAGTTGGATCGAAAAAATCCTTTAACAATTAAACTTTGAAATGAAATTTCCGTCCGAAATGAGTTGGTAGTCTTATGATGATGAAGTTTGTTTTCTCCAACAGTTCGAGATTTTTCCGTTTCGATAAGTAAATTTTCTTGGCGCTCTGGCTGGAAACTTTCCGTAGTAACACCCTTTAATGTAGTATGCTTAGCTAGGGCAGTGTTGAAGACTTGGTGACAAACGCTGCCATGCTTCAAAGTCACAGATCAACTTTACGACGACGACGTAGCTTTATGCTAAGTTAAACTTTGCGTGCAGCAAACATTCCTTCCGCTGGAGTAAGTCATGTAATTTGTAAACCATGCTAGTGTCTCTGTGAGCTGGGGCTGGATGGGATGAAGAGCTGAGGAAACTGTGCTATTTCGAAAAGAAGAAACATTCGGGAGCTTTACAAATGTTTTCATCCATAGAAAAGCGCTTCCGAAGCGCGGAAAAAGAAACATCAGACGCGCCGATGTTTGTACGGATGTGTTCCAGTGGAAGAAGAAGAAAAACACAGAATCAGGACCCGCATTTTCCTACGCGAACTAAACAGAAAAAATGCGTAAAGTTGGCAGGATTCCTGAAATATCTGACTTTTTACTTTGGGCATCCCTTTTTTACGACCGTGGTATAAAATCCTAGGAATGGCGGTTTGCGAAAGTGAAATAAAAAATCAGTTGAACTCGAATGACTTTTTTCATTCCCATCATTATGGTCTATGCACAAAATATGCTACAAAGTTACTTTTGTGGGAATTCGGGTGAAGACTTAGCGAGAGCGTGCTTCGAAATGCTCTTTTGGGGCGCCTTGCCTCGGTTTGATTCCGGGAGCAAAGGACCAAAAGGAACCACCGAAATGGCTGGGGCTTTATTTCATATCCTATACAACAGCGAACAATAAAAAAACGAACGCGAAACACGGGACGTGATGATTAATTGAATTGACATTGTGTACCTTAAACGGTGATTTATTTTTTCTGAGCTTTGATTATTTATTTTTCCCATTCAATTTTGGAGCTTGATGAATGACTTATTTTCTCAAGCTTCGCTGCTAATTATTAAGCTCATTTTCCGACAAACCGAGTCGTAATTGAATGATTACTCAGCTAAATCAACAAAGAAAACAAAGGGACTCACGAAACGTTACCAGCTTAAATAATGTCATGTCAATATTACAAAATATTATTAAGAATGGGAAAACTGTACAAAACACACTAGCAGGGTAAGATGGCCTTTGTTAAATATTATTTTTCAAAAATACGCCTACATATGGTTACGAATGATGTTTTTCTTCATTTTTGTTGCGGCATACACGCTTCTTCGAACGTACGATCGGGATACGAAAAACACGATGCTCTTCTAGACAATGATACGATGCGGGACAAAGAGTCTTGTACAGCAAGAAGTTTTCTCAAAAAACACGCTCTTGGCTCATTATCAACACCTTTCATGCTTCCTTATCTAATCTATCCATCTTTAATTTTCATTACTTCCATTTGATGCTCTTCCTGTTAGAATGTATACTTTACCGAAATGCCATTAATCATTAGATTAAAATCGTAAACCAGCGGTGATAATCTGTAAACGCACATTACTACACAATTCATTTGCGATTGCTATCGTCCCACTACTAGTGTTTTGGTTCCGCGCGACACATCAGAAATCTTCTACTGATAGATCGTTCTGATCTGCGTAGGTAACCCTTTTCTAGAGAATCCGAACAGTGAGTTTCAACAACTCCCCTCAATTCGCCAATCGAGAATGCTAAACAGCTTTGCAAGCCTCGCCCTTTGTAACGCTTGCTAGTCGTAAAGATAACTGACCGCTTCGTACGATCTCCCTGATGAAAGCATCCAAGTACTTTATCCGCTGATGAATTCGTGCCTCCTCCAGGTACTGGATACAAGGGATGTTGTCCTCCATAAATGTGAAAAGAGTGCTAATCAGCTTCGTTGACTGCATGGCAAAGGGCTCGTATCTCAGCTTTGATCTATGGTAGACTGACCGTTTCGTTGACCACGAAATAAGATTCACAAAGATCAAGTAAGCGTGACTTGATACAGATCTTCGATCATCGGAATCTTCGGCATAATCTGCATCTGCATATCCGATTAGTGTTTCTAGTGTCACCTTTCAGCGGTATACCAACGCCATAACGATCATACGTCGAAGGTATCGCAGAACTCGCTTTAGGCCAGGCCAACGCCTATCCGCTGGGCTTGAAGGATAGTTGCTTAGTACGTTTACCGCAGCCCTGATGTTCGGCCTCAAAAACTGCAAACAACCGATCAAATCGTTGAATGGCTTCCTGGTGATACCCTCACTTCGTCCAGCCCGAGTTTCGTTCTTTTTTTATGGCTGTCATTCCCTTGTCGATGTTGGTCTACCGGAAAAAGCAGTCCCTTTGGCCATTGAGCTTGCTGACGATTCGAAGTTGCTCTTCCTCATCATCAGCGGCTACGTTAGCCACGTAGCGTTGATTAGCTTCTCCTGTTCGCTGACTGCGTCTCTAGGTCGGTTCGGGATTGACGGAATCTTGATCATAATTGTCATCTTCGTCATTGCTACTCTCACAGTCGCTCTCGTCTCCCAGCGTATGCTGACGTGCACCAGAATCGATGACGAATCTTCGTTGATTCTGATTGATGATAACCACAGCATGCGAACGCACAGCAAATCTTGCATGTTGAATTCTGTTAACTCCGGAAAAGCATCCTCTTGTTGATAACAGGGCCTTTTCTCGGTGGCTTCGAGAATTATCTAGACTTCGATCGAAAGGACTCATCCAAAATGCCTCAGAAATCAAAAGGTGGATGAATTCGCTAGCAACTAACTGTCGCCCAAACCACTTCCTCCGAAGCACTCGAAGCAGCTTCCATTCATCTAAGACATGCTTGCGCGTACTAACCGCAGCACAGCTACTAAGCCCGAGATGATCTTCTCGACTCCAACTCATTGATCGCTACAAAAAAAAAAATGGAATGCAAAGCTCAGCAACAAACGTCCAATATGACTCTATGTTGCTAAAGTTGCTGGTAACTAACCGTCGCCGAAAAAACCTCCTCCAAAGCCACAGGAAAATCGTGCAGTAGGCTTGGATAAGCTCACGCGTACTGATGGCAACGTAGCTCCACATCACGAAAGTAATCCTCTCGACAAGCAGCTTCTTCCAACCTTCAATCCTCAGTGCGAAACGACCTCCCACCGCTAATGATAAATTGTGTTAAACAGTTCGAGGTGGGAACAAAGATCAAGTGGCCCCAGGTGGACTTTACGGCGTAGGGGGTACAATGTTACTTGTAATATTGTATCATGAGTCGTCCAATTGCTCGTCCCAATGGACCCAGAGTAGCAAACTGGGGGGACGCGGTGGCTCGCCGTGCCTTGGAATGCAATCCGTAAAATGTATTTACCACCTGGGTTATCAACTAATAAAAAAAACCTTCAAGCCTGGCTAATACCACTGATCATACTGACAGGACACTTAGAACAAAAATTCGATCATTTTCTGGCTAATTTTTTTCGTCAAATTTAGCTGATTTGCAATATCGACGGCAGGTGGCGAACCTATAATTTTTCCGGCAGAAATGCCCTGTAGGAAAAATGTACCTGTTTTGCACAATTTTATCGTCTGAATTGCCTGTTTTTTTGCGAAAGTCGGGTGGCACTTTCTAACTGGGATAGAATTTCTTCAATTCGATCGATGTGCACTCTGGAATCGATATTGCGTACTATCGATTCCAGAGTGCGTAAATTATCCAAAAAACGAAATCGACTGTCCAGTCAGTATGGTCAGTGCTAATACTCCATCTGGAGCATTCGGACCTGACCAATCCTGGTTACAGATCCCAAGAGTCCTCCTTCCGGCCGACGGAATTGAAATCACGCTGCTAACTGCAGCGTAACTCGTGACGGCATCGAGAGTAACGCTCCTGAGTCCCGATTTCCTGGCGACAAACTCCAGTTGCGCCTTCTGGCTGACCTGGAGCATCTCACGGCTTCTGCGCTGACGATCCTCCGCGCTCAGCACTTGCATACTGACCACACCGCACAAACAAAGCACGAGCACGCCCTCTCGGCTATCAGCACCCTCTAATCAATCCGGGGTGTTACTGCAGTTGGACCTGTCCACCTCTGTGCAGCCCAGTTGAGGATCCTGAGACTCGTCCCGACCGTCGAATGTGAGCTCGTGACGACATCGAGAGCAGCCCTCTCGGTCCACGAACTTCGACGGACTCGACCTCTGGCGGAACCTCCTGGCTGGCCTTGGACATCTCGCTGGCTGACTTCGGCGCCAGGCAGCGGTACTCTGATTACTGGCTGGTTTTCTGACTCCTGGATGGCCCCTCTGGTGGTGCTGTGACTGGCTTCTCGACCTGGCTGGTCCTTCTGCGCTGATGAACTTGCAAACCGCAAATATTGAGAGTACCCCTTTCACTAACTCTTTATTCCTTAATCTATACGTATCTGGGCCAATAACCTGTTGAAAACGCAGATTTCATTGGTGGAATAGAGTTTTCTTTAATTTTTTTTTACTGGGATTTTAATCCTGTAAAATGATTCATCGCTAAGTTTTCTTTAATCATGTTTCGTCAGTCTAGTCATTGCATTACTACACAATTGATTAGCGATTGCTTTCGTCGCACTCTCCACTTACTATATTCCATATCCGGGAAAGTACTCATTTCTGAATGAGTAAATGAGAAACAACTCATTTCTGTGAGGAGGATCCGAGGATCCGAACGATGAGTTTCAACAATATTTGATTCGAAAAAAAATATCTGCCGCCATATTTGCCGCGATATCAGCCAAGAAATTCAAATTCGTTGCCTACTTGAAGGCGTTTTACCTATAAGGATTTCAAAAAGCGAAATTTTCGATACGTTTATTAGCAGTAACAAATGTGTTTTTCAAAAGGTATGCTTAGTTTACTAAATGCGATGAACATGTTATTAAAGATTTGCTGTAAAAATCCTTTTATTCCATATAATCATTATTCTATTTCTGATCACCCATACGGTATGGTGCATTCAGTCCACTTGTTTCGGCGTTCTACTCCACGGTGGTCTCTCTAGCGGGTTGAGTTTTTAACAAAAATATCATCTTAACTGAGCATTCCTCGTTATTTTTCTTTCAAGTAAGACGTAATATGAATCCCTGAATAGCCGTAAACGTTCAATTCGGTTCTTACATGATTTTTAGCGCTGTAAATAGCGTTAATGCCTAACTGGTGCGTTCTGTACAGTTTTCCCCTATTAAACTATTCGACTCAAGGGAAAAAAATAATCACAATCACCTTGAGAAATTTCTGAATACGAAAATAAATATTGAGACACTTTTGAACAATATCGCCTGTACACCCGGCCAATTTCCCTCATAGAAATATGTTGATTTGTAAAATATGAGCTTATGAAATAGAAACTATGAGAACAAAAAATCATTTGAGCATAGGAAAGACATAATTTCAACAAGTACGTTTTTGAATGCAAGATAATACAACACTCTCGATGTTTAAAATGCATTACATATATCTAAACCAAAGATTGATTTTGAGAAAAAAGTGATTCGAATAACGTGGAATTACGACATTTTTTTAACTAACGGATTTCTTGTAGTTCATAAGTACACTCGAAAAAGGTTTATCCTAATCCTGGCTTTAGATCCTTGTTCCTGCTCCAGATTCTGAATCATGAACCTCACTCTGGATTTTGATACTGATCTAGCATTGTTAACCCAATTAAGATGTCGTATCCTGAGCTTGATACCAATTCAGTGTCTGTTCCGGAACAAGATCAAAGTCCTGATTCCGTTCGTAACTTCGATTCTCATCCCGATAATGATCCTGGATGTTGATCTCAATTTTGGATCTTTATCTTAGACTCTATCACGCTGTCTTTGATGAAACCATTTTATTTATCGAAAATTAGCATCGCTCATTCGAAAGCTGGAATCCCAAATTTTAAATTTTTATTTTTGAAGAATTTTTTAAACTTTTCAATGGGTTTTTCAAAGATTTAATCATACTAATCATTATGAAAACGCTTGTCTTACCTTCAGCGTTAACCCAACTCCATATGTAAATAACATGATTTAATAGAAATTATCTCTGGCCACAACTTTGCAGAAGTCATCAAAGTGATATAAATTGAGAAAAAAAAGTGTTGGAATGTCACAAACAGAGTGATTATTTCACATTTTCGTAGGTGATGGAAAGAATGAGAGAGACATGAGGTTTTTAAGAACGAAAGAACATAAGCCGTTAATATCATGAATTTTTCGAAAAAGATTCAACGGCCCGCCAGCAGGACTGAAACCTGCAATCTCCGCTGATTATTATTTCATTTGAAAAATCTTAATTTAAACATTTAAAACATCTCATCACTGATTGTACCAAGACCAGAAATAGTGTTCAACCAACTTAGTTGTTGATTGTAAAGTGTATAAATGTTCAGGATGGTTTATTTACATAAAAAAACAAATTTTTACATAAACTTCGGGATTTTCTGAAGTTTTGAACATTTATGGGGTTTTATTATTCCGGAACTAATATAAAATTTTCTTTTTGTCAATGCGATTTTCCCAACAATCCCGAAGGATTATTCACTCCTTAAAAAAAGTTTAAGGTTTTAAAACAAAAACTTAATAAATTCTTTGAAAATGCAAACAGTTGAAAGAGCGAAAGCAAAACTGTAGAAGAAGGGAATTATATCACCGATCTAAATTATCTTGATTTTTGATTTTGTGCAATGTGGATTGTAAACAAATTTGTTGCAAGCCATGCTTTTGTCCAATTTGTTTTCTAATTAGTTGATAATTTTTATTAATTTTATAAGCCCCCCCCCTACCTGAATTTTTTAACACCAAATGTCGAAAGAAGGATTTCAAATTTGATCCAGCCATATGAAAAAAATGACACCTGCTTAACTTAATTTTGTTACTCATTTCATACTTTGAGAAATGTAACATCCTGCATATGTACATAATCTGGAAAAATGAATATAGAAAAATTATTTTAAGCAATTCAAGCAGCTGCTATAAATTCAGTTCATGACACGATGTTTTATTTTGTTTTCTTAAAAGTAAGAAAATAAAATTCCAGGGAAAAGCCAAAAAAGCAGAAAAACACATAAAAATATTTCAGTGGTCAATAATACCATCATCTTGGAAATTAAAGAAAATTATTTTGTTAATTTGAACAAATGCAAAACTTTTGGTAAACGAAATAAAAATTTGCATAAAAAATCTGATGATTTAACATTTGAAATCATTTTCAAATAATAGTATGACATTAAATCAAACACTAAAAATGGTTGAAAACATATTTAATGTTGAGCTTATGCAATTTTCTTTTTCCTTTTTATCGAAAAAAAAATCACATAAGATTCAGTTCGTGTTCTTTAGACAAAAAATGCACAATGCTAACTTTCGAAAAATAAAGGTTTCTCCCAGAGAAACCGTGCTATATCGGTATCCTCATCCTCGACTACGATCCTGATCCTGATCCTTGACCCTAATCCTCGATGCTAATCTTTTATCCTCATCCTCGATCCCGTTTTTTATCCTGATTCTAAATACTGAACCTCAGTGTAATGCTTGGAGATTTATGTCTTGACTCTAGTCATGGATCATGATCCTGATTCTAATACGGGATCATAATTCGGATACTGTTGTTCTGAACTTATCTTTATTATTAACCCTGATCCTGTGTCCTGGTCTTGAGTCCTTATCCTGATCCTGGATCATGATTCTCGATCATGGTTCTGGATCCTTGATCCTTGATCCTGATTCTGATTTTGATTCCCAACTTCAGATTCTGATACTGATCCTGAATCTTGGATCATGTGTATCCTCGTCCATTAGACCTGGACCCTGATCTCGAATCTTTACCAGGATCTTATTTTGATTTTAGATTCTAATCGTGATCCCGGATTCCAGATCCTGATTCTGATTCCTGGTTCTGAATGCTGATCCTAATCCTGACCTCCGATCATGAATCCTAGTCCCGCGTTCTGGTAACGATGTCTGATCTCGGATGTTGATCCCGATGATTAAACAAATTCTTACCCTGATTTGGATCCTGATTCTGATTCTAATCTTGATTCTGATCCTGAATCTCGATGGTACATCTTGATACTTGATAACAATTCAGGTCGATCAACCTTAATGTTGGATACTGAATTCTGATCCCAGATTCGATTTTGACAGATGATTAAATGAACGGTTTTAATACTGGCCTGATTCTGGTTCCCTCAAAATAATCCTGTCCTTGATGCTAGATCCTGATTGCGCATGATAACGTGGTTCTCGAAACTTGATCATGGTCCTGAACTCTTATCCTATTCTTCATCCTGATCCCAATCCTCATCAAGAATCTCGGATATGGATTCTGATCCGCTACCCTTATCAAGAATATTTATCTTAATCTATGGTTATCGAAACCTGTGCATGTCATCAGTTGAAACTGCTGAATTTTAATGCTGTCTTTAAAGCTTTATATGAGCAAAAGCATTGATTTTTGTGATTATCTGAAATATTACTCTTTTCAAATGTTTAGATGAGTTATTCGTTACTCTCTGGAGCCACCATCTTTGTATCTTCCTCCTTAAGCATCGTAAGCTTCACGAGGAAGATTACCAGGTTCAGGTTTATTTCTGTAGTTCGGTCTGAGCTTCAAATATCTAATATACAAATTCTTTAGTTTTGAATGACATTTTATCGTTCAATTAATGGGAGTCTCCTATTGATCTTATCACATTTGATAGTATTTTTGTACAACGCGAACCCTATTGTTTAATGGTCAAAACCGCCAACGTTTAGGCATTTTTTTCTATTTTTCTTGTGATTTCTTCCTCAACTTCTCCACTCCACCACTTTAGACTGTATCAGTATGAAATTTGGAAAACCAAATCCTGGTTTGACGGCTTCTACTTTGCTGAAGCTTCGTTGAGGAAAAAAAAACCCCGAACCATTTATGTTAATTGGAAAACTTTGGTAATTGTGTAACCGTGAGCATTTGCCTTTCCACAGAGACGAAACGAACCAATTGTGAACCATAATCACTCAATTTGCTCCGAATGCAGGAAGTACGCTTCGTGGCAGTGCATAATAAATCAAATTTAATTGGCTTTTGCTCCCAGCAGATTGGTGGCGGCAGCAGCTCACAAAGTTTGATTTGAGTATATTCTGATGTGCTTTACAAGGCGGAATGCTCACTAAAATACTATGTGGGTTGAAAAGTATGACGAGTCAAGCCACCTTCCTTACGTGGGTAGGAACATTTTGCCACTGATTGAATGTTTGAGTTATGACGTTTTTTATTGAGCTTATCGAATTGGGAGAGAACAGCTTTTCGAAACCACGTAAAGACTTTTTGAACATTTTGATCATCATTCAGTTTTGGAAGAGATTCAAAAATTAATCATGAAGTCATTCAGTCATTAAGTTATAGCCATAAGGTACAAAGTAAATGGAAAAAATGCAAGTTTAGATACTTGATCGAAAATTCTCAATATCAGGTATGCTGAATGTATGATTGTGAGCAAAAAAAAGTACATCTTTTCACAGTGAGTGGCTCCCACAAATTGGAAATTCGACAGGAAATTAAAAGCTTTTCCTTGAAAGCTTTTTTTTCACACCTCAGCGAACACTTCAAACACTCAAAGCAGCAACTGCCAAAAACCCTTCATCGCGTCACACAAAATGAACCGAATGATTCCGAAAAGCACAAACTCTACGTACTCCTACTAGGCACTACTGGTACATTCACATACCACTTTGCCCATGCAGAAGACCACAATTTCCGCTAGATGATACTTTTCGGTGCGCGAGAAGCAGAATAATGTCCATTTCAGGCGGAGTTTCCTCAATAAAATACCCCAATTCTAGCGTTCCCGGATCCATTTCGATTCAGGAGTCCTAGCGCTTAAGGTAAACGAGGCAGAAATTGATTCCAACTGAAATTCTTGTAGTGACCATAAATCTGAAAAAATGAACATTTCTTTATTTAAAGTGTAATGGTATCCAAAATTCCTCCTAAAAGTGTAGCTATAAATAAGTCATTTCTAGCATGAAAAAGTTTTTTTTCTATTTCATCACGATACTCCTAAAGTTACTTTTCATGTCAGGGCGCGCATTGCATGAAACGTATAAATTGAGATTTGAAATATCTGGTGAACGAGCCACCCCGATGAACAACACCTTAGATGTGTTATTTTCCTCTTTTTTTTATATTTCGCTATAAGCTTCAAGCCGGAAAAGTCACTGTTGCACATTTCTGCGAGGCAGAATATTGAATGCTGTAACTGGCAGGCAAGGATATTACATATCACTCCTGTTTTATGGCTGTAGGAAAACGTTGGAGCACTGAAAACGAGCGAACGTGTCAACTGGAGGCGATGTTAAAGGGTTTTTTTTTAAATATGTTGACATGAAAATTTGTCAAAAAGTTAAATTTTTTCTACAAGAATTTAAAATTTTTCAATATTTAATCAATTTTCATTCAAATCTCAACGCTCTATCATGTAGGGCGTAGCAACTACTGGAAGGCAGCTGCTAACAGGAATTGTGCCAGTTGAACTGAATTTTATACTTGTCGTGCCAGCATCTTTCAGCGGGATCGATTGCCTACAAGCAAAAACATCCTTCTGATACTGTTGCCACTGGCGGGAAATATTTCTTCATTATGTTACTTCCCCCAAATGTACCATTTTACTAGCGATGGGTGTTTGAGTTTTTTTTGTGTCTTTGTCAAATGGAACTTACTCGGTTAACAGCGATGTAAATATCATTTGGAACTTTGAAAAAACCTTTTGCCCAGATATTCCTCGCGTGAGCTTTCATTACGTCGTATGAAACATCTTAAGAATTCACAGAAAACTGCTGCAAAATATATCAAAACAACTTTAAAATTAGTATTTTACATATAGAATATGTTGTCCAGGCTACAAATATTCTAAATTTAAAGAAGTTGCGAATAGTTTATGTCAGTTTTTGTATTTTTTTCGTAATAAAACTGTTTGTTTACATTTTGTTTCATAGGACGTAATGAAAGCTCACGCGAGTTTTATTGTTATTAATGATCAGATGATTATTCACATTTCTCACAAAACTGAAAAAAGCAAAATATGCAAAGCTAATTTTAAATACCAACTTTAAAAATGTGAAAACGGAGAACGTATGCTCAGCGTTACGTAACGGTTTTCTATTTGAAAAATTTCATTCCACTGGCAACTAATTTTATGTTTGACCAAAACAATTTTCGCGGGATTCGTAAAAAAAGAAAAGGACAAATTAGGCCGGAACAAATTTCAAATCCTTCTTTTGTCACTAGGAGTTAGAACATCGCGATGGGGGGGGAGGGAGGTGGGATAATAAAAAATAATGCAAAAAACTAATAAATTAGAATAAATTGCACGAAAGCTTGTATGCAACAAAATTGTTCAAAGTCTATAAATCAAGTAATTTTTTTTCGAAAAATTCAATAAAATCAAAGACTACAAAAGGTGATAAAACAACTATCTTCCACAATGTTGTGTTTGCTTTTGGAAACTTTCGGAAATTTGATACATTCTTCAAAATTTCCATAAAAACTTCACACTTTATTTATTCCCCCTTCTGTTTTTTTTTGGGAATTTCGAAGGAGGGGGGGGGGGGTGACAAAAGAAGTTGTTGATATTTGTTCCGGCCTTATTGGAATCAAATAAATGTGTCAAACATTTTGTCTAAATGTGATTAAAAAAAATTTTAAAACATATAATCAGAATGTAGATTAGATGTTCAAAACACATGATCAGTTATCATTAAAAATTTCAGATGAGTTTAGTAGAAGTTTCAACAAAAATCTCGAGTTCCCAATATTAAGGGGGGGGTAGGGTCTAACACTTTCAAAAAATCGATTTTTTTATTTTTTTATTTTCTTATTGTAAAACATTTCAAGAATGTTGTGTCAAATTTTCAAGTCAATTGAAGCAAAACTGTAGAAATTATAGGCCTTTATCTCCTCCTATCTAATACTGCAAGACAGCAAGAGCAGAAACTTCAAACGCGTTTTTCTCGAAAGCACATTTTTAAAGTCCGTGGACATCGTCATTGGAAAACTACTTATCCGATTCTTTTCAAATTTGGATCATATTTTCTACATATAAAATACCTGACCCCAACGTTTTTCTTTTTTGTTTTTTTTACTTTGGGGAGATTTTACAGGTGAAAAATGGTGGATTTTTTCGTGAAAAATCGTAGTTTTTACTTCAAACAGCCACAAAAATATCATAAAATTTTTTTTAAGTTAAATAAAAACGTTGGGGTCCAGAAAAACATCTATTAAAAATATTTTGCTCAGATTTTTTGATTTCAGATGATTCTGTGCTGAGATACAGTGTCCACCGCAAATCCTGTTTTCTAAAAGGCATCCTCGAAAGTGCTCCGTCGCCGGCTCATTTTGCAATATTTTTCTACGAAAAAATTACTAAATGTTCTTTTAACAATGCTTTGTATAATGCAAAAAATTTGAATACATTTGTTTGAACGATAGCTCTAGGAAAAAATCGTGAAAATGGTGTTTTTTTATACCCGTTAGACCCTACCCCCCCCTTAAGAAACCCATAAAACTTTAAAAAAGGGTTGAAATGTCAATAAATTTAATTTCTACTTCAAATGAAAGAAAAATTGAGAATCGTCAATTGGAAAATGACATGCTTAATTCAAAATATTTTGATAAAAATTTCAAAAGTAAATCATTCTCAGGTGGAAAAGTTTCAATTTGAATTTCTAATCTAAGATAGAAATTGAAATGAAAATTCAATATAGAGGCTCAGTATAACCAATTGGACCAATTTCAGCAACTAAAGATTTCTTTTCAAATTTATTTTCGCTAATTTTAATAATGATAAAAAGCTTACAATAATTTTGCATTATTCATACTCATACTCAATTGACACGAATGACAATTGTAAAAGGGTCTTTTAAAAATACCAATAATAATAATACTCATACCTATGCTTATAAAATGAGCATTCCAGATTGTCTGGTTATATTAATTGAATTCTCATGGATTTTCAATATTTCTCTTCAAGTTCTTCATATATACATATATTATTTTATTACAATTATTTCCGGTATTTTCTCTGATATTTTCCCGAAAAAAATCAGGAACATCTTTTTATGAAGTCTTTAAATCAATTTAGATAAACATGGATTATAAATGCCTTACAACATAACGGTAAAGATTAAATTCAAAGCAATATACATTGCAGTTATGCAAGACATTCGAACTTAATTAACATGGGATATGTATTGCTTTGTTCTATTCTGTGCTACAAGAACTGATAATTTGGTTCTATAATTTGTTAAAATCTCGACATCTTCAATACATATAAAAATGAATTTCTGTCTGTCTGTCTGTCTGTTCCCTATAGACTCAAAAACTACTCAGCCAATTTGCTTGAAACTTAGCAGATGGGAGTATTGGAAGCCGAGGAAGGTTTCTACAATGATTTGAGACCCCTCCCACTCTCTGGAAGGGTGGAGGAGGCCTCATGGCCAGAAACATGTTTGAATAACTCGAAAACCGATCTGGCAAATCGGACCAAATTAGATATGAGAGTGTATTTGGTTACAAGAGATGTTCCTAAAATGGTTTGGTATCCCTTTCTTTTTCCAATGGGGAAATAGGAAGCGGGGAGGGGGGCTCCCA
The DNA here is from genome assembly GCF_029784155.1 of Uranotaenia lowii. Classification (NCBI taxonomy): domain Eukaryota; kingdom Metazoa; phylum Arthropoda; class Insecta; order Diptera; family Culicidae; genus Uranotaenia; species Uranotaenia lowii. Next base: position 159,429,432 of record NC_073693.1, on the reverse strand, counting down.
AACAATTTTTCACATCATTCGAGAACTAATCATGCAAACAGAACTAAAATTTGGCATATGCGATGGTATTTAAATACAATTAATGATTCTTTGGGAGCCCTCCCTTCTCCCAATGGGTAAATTAGAAGGAGGGAGGGGGTTTCCTCACCATTTTTATTGAATAACTTCAGAATTATTAAAGCAAATGGAACCAAATTTGGCATGGAAGGATGATGGATAATCGATCCATTCTTCCAGTGGGTTAAAGTTAGGAGGAGAAGGCTCCCATACAAATTTATGGCATAATATGAGGAATAATCGAGCAAATGGAACCAAATTTGGCATAGGAAAGTACTTAAGTACGAGACATGTTTCTGTGATTATTTTGTACCACTACCTCCTAACAGTAGTGTGATTGGAAAAGGAGACACAATTTTACGCATAATTTGAGAGCCCATGAGTTAAAAAAATTTGCCATAGGAGGAGGGCATTTTGATACGAAAATTAGTTATATAATTATTTGAGACATCTCTCTCCTTCCATTGGGGATCAAAGAAGAAAAGAGGGAAGCTCCCATACATTTTTTTAGCATAAACCGAGAACTTATCTAACAAATGGACACAAATTTGCCATGGGAATTTTTTTGGTTACCAGAAATATTTCTATGATTATTTGAGAATCCAGTAAATAGATAGGAAGTGGTGATGGGGTCTAATACAATTCTGTTGGTATAACTGGAGATGTTATCAAGCAAATGCAATCAAATAAGACATTTGGGTATGATATATATTTTTATAATTGTCACCCTTTTGCCTTGCAGAGAAAAGAGGGAATGAAGGGGGTTCCATATAAATGTAGTTGTATTGCTTAAGAGTTTATCAACCAAATGGAACCAAATTTGAAAGGAGATGGTTTTTGGGGATCCCCACATTTTTCAAGCATTTGAGGGTATAAGGGAAAAGGGGGTACCGTAATCCGGGGTAAGATTGATCACTTTTTTTCAATATTTTTCGATTATTTTTTCTGTAAAGGGAAATGTGGCATGTTTCATATTTTTAAAACCAGTACTGGGCTCCTATGAACGTAAAACATGGTTGCAGAAATTTATTAGACTTCTTCAAATTTGATTTAAAAATTGATTTAGTCTCTGTTCAGAATTGGATGCTTTGGGGTGACATTGATCAGTCTCTATTGTGACGGTTTTATCGAGTTTTCTTGATCATAAAGGATTCCAAACATCATCATAATAAAATTTTAAATGCTTGTCCATCAATTTTACCTAGTTTTTAACGTTTTCTACAAGAAACATTTATAATCGAAAAAAGAACAATGATGCTGCATACATTTAGGGGCAAAAGTTATAACAATTGTTAACCCTCATCCGCATTAGATTTCATTACCCTAATCAGCACTTGTGGTGTCAATTTGACACCATAAGCTCAAATCGTTATAACTTTTGGCGTGTTAGACCGATTTAAACAAAACTTACATCAAAAGAAACCTTGTAATGTCAGTAAAATATGTTTAGAACATTATATACAGCTAAAGTTACAAAATTTCTCGTTATTCATCATGAAAGAAAAAAAATCCGAAAAAACATGCCTCACGAAAACTGCTGTAGTTCATATGTTACACGTCCAAAAAAATATTTGCCTTATGCATATGAAAGCTGAAGTTAATGCCTACATCATGGAGACAAGAAATATTTTTTTAAATTTTTTTTAATGAAATTTGTCACAAAAAGTTTAAAAAAGTGGTCTAAAAAACCTACTTTTCATTCGATTGCTAGTAAATACTGTTTGAGCGATGGTTGAGTTTTGCCGACAGACGAAATAATGATGCGTGTCGTACGTTTCGCGGTTGGAAATTTTCGATTGACAGTAGTTCTCGTTTGCTAGTCACGACACGCATCATTATTTCGTCTGTCGGCTTCGCTCTCTGCCCGAATCACCACCCACCGTACCTACTCGGAGAGCAAACAAACACGATTTGCTGGACGCGGTGCTTGTAGTTCTAGAAATTCAGGAATGATTTTACGTTTATAATTTTCATATTTTTGTGAAATCTCACAGCGTGAATTGTAGCACCTCACTAGAATTTAGATTAAATGTGCTTTCCAATGAATATACTCTTGATTGGTCCAAACAAAGTAAAAGCACTGATAATCTGGGTACAACCTGACAGTGGACCACAAAAACAGATGAAATTTCAATTTGTAAAAAAATCGCGCAAAGTAGTGAACTTTGAAAAATTCCAGTAAATTCAATTTTTGTTGCATCAAAAATCTAAAGACAGCAAAATGTTGGAATTTTAATACATTTTGTAGTCATATTTTTTTCAAAACTCAACCATCGCTCAAACAGTATTTACTAGCAATCGAATGAAAAGTAGGTTTTTTAGACCACTTTTTTAAACTTTTTGTGACCATTTCATTAAAAAAAATTAAAAAAAAATATTTCTTGTCTCCATGATGTAGGCATTAACTTCAGCTTTCATATGCATAAGGCAAATATTTTTTTGAACGTGTAACATATGAACTACAGCAGTTTTCGTGAGGCATGTTTTTTCGGATTTTTTTTCTTTCATGCTGAATAACGAGAAAACTTGTAACTTTAGCTATATATAATGTTCTCAACATATTTCACTGACATTACAAGGTTTCTATTGATATAAGTTTTATATGAAGTTCATAATAATTCAAACGACTTAAATAGATTTTACTTTTGTGGTGTCAAAATGACACCAAAAGTCGGAAAAGGGAGTTTTTTTGTCCAGGCTTCCAGGGTTCGTTCATTAAAAATGTAAAGATGCAATATTGAACAACTTTTGAATTCATTTAGGGTCCCCGAAGAAATTTCTGTATTTTGAAGCTTCTGAAAGAAGTTACAAGCCTTCAAACTTGCAATGGTGTCAAAATGACACTCTAATGCGGATGAGGGTTAAATAGTTTGAGCTTCAAAATACAAATGAAATTTTACCTTCACAGGTTTCTCTAGGCCTACCCACTATCACCATTTTCATTTTTTCTTCAAATTTAACCATTTGATAGGGTTCCTATCCATTTTTCCAATACGGGCTTACTCTTGGAAAACGTCCTTTATTTTCAAATATAAAAAAATTATCTTTAAATGACTATAAAAATAGCATTAAAACTACACATATACAAAGAAAAAAAGTTGTTCTTTCACATTCAACAACCCGTTTGCTTCTAAATGCTTTTTGGTATCATCAGGAGAGCTGTTTGTTAGCGAGCCTTGGAAAAGGTAGATATTTTAAGATTTTGAAATAACATTTTTACTAACAGAAAACAAATTTCAAATACAACCAAATTTTGCCTATTTGATACTCAATTAATAGGCTTTCAAACGTAGAAAACAGTTTTCAAAAATTCAAACTATAGACTGAGTTATTGATGATTATTTGGCACAATTCCATGTTGATCAAAGCTACCCCGGTGATCAATGTTACCCCGTTTTACGGTACTTATCAAGCAAAAGAGACCATATCTCACATGAGAGGTTGCCAGGTAGGAATAATTTCAGACCTTCCCTTATAGTACAAAATCTTATCAGACAAATGGAGCACAATTCTGATCCTTCTCAGACACTACGTTATACAGATACTAAAAATGTGTCCCTACCAGTAAAACCAACATTTTGGTATAATTAACCCTCATCCGCATTAGGGTGTCATTTTGACACCATTGCAAGTTTGAAGGCTTGTAACTTTTTTCAGAAGCTTCAAAATACAAAAATTTCTTCGGGGACCCTAAATGAATTCAAAAGTTCTTCAATATTGCATCTTTACTTTTTTTATGGACGAACCCTGGAAGCATGGACAAAAAAACTCCCTTTTCCGACTTTTGGTGTCATTTTGACACCACAAAAGTAAAATCTATTTAAGTCGTTTGAATTATTATGAACTTCATATAAAACTTATATCAATAGAAACCTTGTAATGTCAGTAAAATATGTTTAGAACATTATATACAGCTAAAGTTACAAGTTTTCTCGTTATTCAGCATGAAAGAAAAAAAATCTGAAAAAACATGCCTCACGAAAACTGCTGTAGTTCATATGTTACACGTTCAAAAAAATCTTTGCCTTATGCATATGAAAGCTGAAGTTAATGCCTACATCATGAAGACAAGAAATATTTTTTTAAATTTTTTTTAATGAAATGGTCACAAAAAGTTCAAAAAAGTGGTCTAAAAAACCTACTTTTCATTCGATTGGTAGTAAATACTGTTTGAGCGATGGTAGAGTTTTGAAAAAAATATGACTACAAAATGTATTAAAATTCCAACATTTTGCTGTCTTTAGATTTTTGATGCAACAAAAATTGAATATACTGGAATTTTTCAAAGTTCACTACTTTGAGCGATTTTTTCAGAAATTGAAATTTCATCTGTTTTTGTGGTCCACCGTCAGGTTGTACCCGGATTATCAGTGCTTTTACTTTGTTTGGACCAACCAAGAGTATATTCATTGGAAAGCACATTTAATCTTCATTCTAGTGAGGTGCTGCAATTCACGCTGTGAGATTTCACAAAAATATGAAAATTATAAACATAAAATCATTCCTAAATTCCTAGAACTACAAGCACCTTGTCCAGCAAAACGTGTTTGTTTGCTCTCCGAGTAGGTACCTACGGTGGGTGGTGATTCGGGCCGAGAGCGAAGCCGACAGACGAAATAACGATGCGTATCGTGCATTTCTTGGTCTGTCGGCTTCGCTCTCTGCCCGAATCACCACCCACCGTAGGTACCTACTCGGAGAGCAAACAAACACGTTTTGCTGGACAAGGTGCTTGTAGTTCTAGGAATTCAGGAATGATTTTATGTTTATAATTTTCATATTTTTGTGAAATCTCACAGCGTAAATTGCAGCACCTCACTAGAATGAAGATTAAATGTGCTTTCCAATGAATATACTCTTGGTTGGTCCAAACAAAGTAAAAGCACTGATAATCCGGGTACAACCTGACGGTGGACCACAAAAACAGATGAAATTTCAATTTGTGAAAAAATCGCGCAAAGTAGTGAACTTTGAAAAATTCCAGTAAATTCAATTTTTGTTGCATCAAAAATCTAAAGACAGCAAAATGTTGGAATTTTAATACATTTTGTAGTCATATTTTTTTCAAAACTCTACCATCGCTCAAACAGTATTTACTAGCAATCGAATGAAAAGTAGGTTTTTTAGACCACTTTTTTGAACTTTTTGTGACCATTTCAATAAAAAAAATTTAAAAAAATATTTCTTGTCTTCATGATGTAGGCATTAACTTCAGCTTTCATATGCATAAGGCAAATATTTTTTTGAACGTGTAACATATGAACTACAGCAGTTTTCGTGAGGCATGTTTTTTCGGATTTTTTTTCTTTCATGCTGAATAACGAGAAAACTTGTAACTTTAGCTATATATAATGTTCTCAACATATTTTACTGACATTACAAGGTTTCTTTTGATGTAAGTTTTGTTTAAATCGGTCTAACACGCCAAAAGTTATAACGATTTGAGCTTGTGGTGTCAAATTGACACCACAAGTGCTGATTAGGGTAATGAAATCTAATGCGGATGAGGGTTAAAGAACTAATTAGGCTCATATAAGCAAAGCAAAATTTGCAAATGTTGAAAAAAAAAGTTTCGGAAAATAAGATTGAATCATCTTTGTAATGCAATTCTTCAGTTGCAGCGCTCATTTTAAAGCGATTGCTTCTGAATTATAAAATTTGATTTAAAATGATTCCCAAAATAAAATAAAAATTTATATAGGGTAGAAGAACTAGTTATTGAACTGGCACCAGATATTGAACACTAGTAGAACACTAGCCAATTAAAACAATAATATACACCAGAAAAATGAATTTAAAATCGTTGTTCCACTGTTGAAGCATTTCTACCTCTGTTCAAATTATTATCAAGAATTTCGGACTCTTAAAGCCACAAACTTGAAACTTGAATTTGTGTTCAAACTTTGGCTTGGTTTTTCGACAGGATGAAGAAACAGCCTTTTTTGAATGGGACAAAAATTGGATTTAAGACAAACAAAATTCTAAGATAACAATATAAGTGTTTTCAACTTAGTCTTTTTAGATGATTTCTGGAAGTGTGGCAGCTTTTATTATCACTATTTTCTTGAAATTTTACAAATTGAAGTGTTCAATAATTGGATCACGGAAAACGCCAATGTTTCAATTATTGAACGTTCAATCTTATAATACTCGTTTCGTAAAGAAATGCATTAAGCAGTGCAGTTAGGCCCGAACAAATTTAAAATCCTTCTTTTGTCACTAGGAGTTGGAACATCGCGAGGGGGGGGGGGGGGGGGGGCAATAAAACATAATGCGAAAAACAAATAAATGGGAATAAATTGCTCGGAAGCTTGTATGCAACAAAAATTGCATACTATATCGTTGCACAAAACCTATAAATCAAGCTAATTTTTATCAAATAATTCAATGAAATCAAGAAAACAGAAGGTGGAATAACTCTCATCTTCTTAAATTTGTTTTTGGTCTTGTAATCTTTTAGATATTGGATTTTTTTTATCGAAATTTTCATAAATTACTTCAAACTTTATTTATTTCCCCCTTCGGCTTTTTGGAAATTTCGAAAGGGGGGCTGACAAAAGAAGAAATTAATATTTGTTCCAGCCTTATTGGACAATCACCGGTTGGTGTTTGGAAATATAAACAAACTGTTTCTTTTTTGCTAGCTCAACCGAAATCGCCCCTGCAAATCATACTATCAAGCGAAATACCCCTAAATATATGCAATGACATTCAATGTTTACGTTTTCAATAATTAGAACAATGCCTGTTCAATATTAGAACCATTGTGTTCAATAATTGGGACAAAAGCAATTTTGAATAAAAAGGCTTAAATGATGATTTGAAAACACATTTCCGCGAAAAAAATATATCGATTTGAAGCTAAGAAACAAGCTTAAGCTTCACTATCAAAACTTTATCCGAGAAACCTTTCATTATTATTTATTGGCCACAAATACGTTGAATCCCAAAGATGGTGTTCAGTGTTCAATATATAGAGTTCTAACCCTACTTGAGGAGGCTAACGATCTGTGGAAACTGCAGTCTTTCATAACGATTGACACGATCGATGGCCAAATACAAAGAAGACTGCCTCCAAATGCAACCGTTTTCTCTACAAAGCACTTCAATAGGTCCTGTGGAGTCCCGGGTCTAGACCGTATTAAGATCCAAATCCAGACTCCCGCACATCTGACTTGATTGCTTGCTACACTCTACAAAGATCAGTTGTGCTATCGATTGCTAAACATCGTCGGTTGAGTTGGGCTCTCATATACTGTCTGTATGGTCTGTATGGTGGGAGCGCAAAGACGATTTATATCAAGATACCACATTCTCCCCGTTCTTAATAATTGCTTCATTATTATTATCATCATATTATTTTTATATTGCCATGGGCTGAACCCGGCTCTTAACATTGTACCGACGGCTATGGGCTAAAACCCGGCTAACTATCGGTTGCCATTGGCTGAAACCCGGCTATTATTCTTCTACCGATGGCCATGGGCTAATACCCGGCTTACTATCGGTTGCCATGGGCTGAAACCCGGCTATTCATCCTGTACCGATGGCCATGGGCTAATACCCGGCTTACTATCGGTTGCCATGGGCTGAAACCCGGCTATTAATAATTCGACGGCCATGGGTTGAAACCCGGCTCACTATCGATTTAGTATTTATATAAATCTCAAATTAAAACACAAATTATAATCTCAAATTAAAACATAATTTTCCTCTCAAATTAAACACAATTTAACTCTCAAATAAACAACACAAATGCAAGGCTTAACCATTGCGGGCTGGTGGTTCTACCAAGCATATTAAAATCTCCAATTTATAACATATTCGCCTTATTAGGAGATCGAATCCCTCTGATGCCCTAATGGGCTGGCGGTTTGTTTTAAACCTATATTACTCTCAAATACAAAACACAATTGCCCTTTTCGGCGGTCGGATCCCTCTTTGCCCTAATGGACAGTCGTACACCGCTAATGCCCTGGCGGGCGGTCGAATCCCTCTTGCCCATACGACTTTGTATGACCAGTGCTGGGTTTCCCTGAAGCACTGGCCCCATTCCTCCCTCCTCACCAAGGGGAAATGCAAAAATCACATTAGCATGGATCGCCAATGTGGAGTCCCGGGTCTAGACCGTATTAAGATCCAAATCCAGACTCCCGCACAACTGACTTGGTTGCTTGCTACACTCTACAAAGGTCAGTTGTGCTATCGATTGCTAAACATCGTCGGTTGAGTTGGGCTCTCATATACTGTCTGTATGGTCTGTATGGTGGGAGCGCAAAGACGATTTATATCAAGATACCACAGGTCCCACAATGTTTATACTCTGTTTACGTTGGAATTGGAATCGTTCCTTTACGCAAAAACGGTTGTGAAACGATAAAAAGTCAAAAATGTTGTTTTTGTGTCGAAGGAGGACAAATGGCTAAAGTTGTTATAAATCTACCAAAATCAAAAGTTTGAAATACCGTCAAACGGGGCATCATACAACAGCGAGGTTAGATGCAACATTTATATAACACCACACTGAATCAATTTTTAATTTGATGTATTGTAAAAAGTTATCTTTTAATGATAACAAAATTATGAGAACATCATTTCTTGCATCTTGAGCTAGTTTTCTAAAGTTTTTTATTTTTATATATATATTTGTTTTTGAAAAATCAAGCAATAAATGTACAAACTTTAACATTTTTCGATGCCGAAAAAAACTCTACCCAGTATGAAGGATTGGTTTGATAATATTACTCACAAACTTTTTAATGGTTTCCTCATTCTATACCAATACGGATTTTTTTTTTATTAGACTTTGAATAACGGCAAACTGAAGTGATTGAGCTAAATATTTGAGTTACTTTACGAGGTTTTCAAATCTCAAAATTTTGTAAAAAGAAACAAATGAGATATTGGTTTTAGTCAGGAGTGACAAATTGGCACTCCAGAGACTGTAACGGGTAAAACTCTCAGGGATTGATGAGGTTTAAAACCGTTTTTTTTTTAAATGATGTTACGCAACGCTGGAATAGGGCACATACATATATTAGCGTGGCATAGGATTTATGGTAAATTTTCCATCAACGAGTTTCGAAAACAGACCACATTCGCTCAAAAAACTGACCTGTGCAAAAATTCCAGCTCAATCGGACTTTATTTAGGGGTGCCTCAAAACGCCCAAAGTTTCGATTTTTTTTTCCTCAACTTATGATTAAAATTCCTACTTATTAAAAAAGGAACCTTAGGGGAGTTCTCGTGTTACTTCCTGTATTTACGAAAGAATTGAAAAATATTACGAGCATGTAAGCAAATCAAAGGTTTTATCCAATGATCATAACTTCCCTCGGAAATTCATCCGTCGATTTAGCTTTAAGCCATCGAAAAAAATAATCTCAGGCCGACAGACAGCTGATGAAACATCCCAAATGTAATAACTTTTCCGCTGCTTTTCCGGTCGCATCCGTTTTTAAATTCATTTGCTGTGGGACCTGTTTGGGGATCGTGCATTTTTTTATGAACTTCGGATGTGTAAAGAGCTGAAGGCCGAAATTTATGATTATTTGCTGCCCCAATTCGAACTTCGGATTGTTTTTTGTTATTGTCATTTTAAACATATTTTTGTTTTACCACAGCATAATTTGAAATTGTTTGATCGACTCTTTACATCACATTACAATTACAATAAATTTCTCAACTTTAAAAATTTCATTTTCTTGCTGAACAAGCATTCAAAAAATGTCTGAATTGAAATCTTTCGTTGAATAAATCATATGAGCAACCTCGTAGCATATTTCAAGAGGAACGTGCGGTTTTTTGCAGGCTCAAAAAAAAGACGTAGTGCAAAATTTGGGAAAAATACAGCGCTAGACACTTGAACGCCATAATCCATTTTTCTTCCTCTCCAAACGTGAGCCATACTGCAGCAGCAGTAGAGAAGAAAATGTAGCTTCCCCATTACTTATTCAGACATAATTCACCTCGTGAGGGGCTCGAAAGGAAAAATCTGGAAGCGAATTGGTTCCTAGAATGACTGTGCGGATTGAGTGGGTGGCAGGCTGGATGATAAAAGTACGAAGACGAGACGAATGAAAGTTGCTGTGAAGCTACGGTGTTTAATTTGTTGTAATAAGCACATGTTGGGGTTTGGACAATTTATGACGGATAATACGATTAGCAGAGCCATAACTTTATAATTATAATCACCGGAAACGGCTTTCCACAAGACGTGCGCTGAATAGGCCGAAAAGAAGATTAATGGGGGGCCCCATAGGTCTAGATTAAGAATTCCGATCCTCTTAGTGAGGAATATTTTGCTTGTATTCCTACCTCAATTGAATTAGAGCGATAAAAAATTGGAGGTGCATCACTCGTAGGAAATCATAGAAAAGAATTTTTCTTAATGAAACCTTTCTGATGACTTATTCCTGCTTTTTATTCACTTACAACTTATTTAAATGGGTTTGAGCAGGACTTGCATATTTTTTATAAACTGGTTGTTCAAGGCGCATTGCATAGAAAAAGGCGTTAAATTTTGAATGTTTTTCATGACACCGATTTCGGGTATAGATTTCGGCTTCAAGTATCAAAAACCCTGAAACATGAATCATTGTTCAGATGATGATTTGGATGTCAAAAATAATTAATGGAAAATCGTGGTTCATGATAAGAGCTCGATGATATGATTTGTTTCGAACCTCACTCAAACATCTTGCTGCTGCTTGACTTCACGAAAGCCTTTGACACTGTTGCACACTACAAAATTTGCGAAAAACTCACGAGACACTACAACTTTGGTTCAGGAGCGGTTGGTTTAATATCATCATATTTGCATGGCAGGAAACAAACCGTTTTTTGCAATGGGACAAGCTCGAACAGTTTGACAGTGACTTCAGGTGTACCTCAAGGATCTGTACTTGGACCTATACTCTTCTGCTGCTTCATCAACGACCTTCCTAGCGTGTTAAAGTTCTCCTCAATTCAAATGTATGCAGATGACGTCCAATTATACATTACCAACATCGGAGGATCTGTTAATTCTCTAGTCCAGTGGATGAACCAAGATTTGGGAAGAATAGCATCGTGGTGTCGGATAAACGGACTCCTTATCAATCAAAGTAAAAGTAAAGCTATGCTGATGCCGAAACAACGTATTGACAACAACACAGTGATGGAAAATCTGCAAATGGAAGGAATAACAATTTCGTGGGTCGATCGGGCCAACAATCTAGGCTATGTATTCCAGAATGACATGCAATGGAATGGTATGATCGCTCAGCAATGTGGGAAAATCTATGGTTGCTTGCGAACGCTTTATTCTACAACACACCTTGCACCAACAACCACCAAACTGAAACTATTCAAGGCTCTGATTCTTCCACATGTCTTGTTTGCCGATGTACTCCTCCTCAGACCAAGTGCTGCTGCCATGAATCGCCTGCGAGTTGCATTAAACTCTTGCGTACGATATATCTATGGTTTGACCCGCTACGACTCAGTTAGTCATCTACACAATAATCTAATAGGATGCTCTCTTCAGCAGCTCTATGCTTTTCGATCCTGTGTGTTTCTTCATAAAATCATGTTCACTCGTTATCCACCGACATTGTTTGAGAAGGTTTCCCAGCTTCAAGGTCGCCGGATGCGAAATCTAGTGGTTCCTACAAATCGCACAACAGTCTACGGCAACTCCTTTTTCGTCAGGGGAGTGGTAAATTGGAACAGATTACCTGCTGATATGAAGCGTCTTAGATCAGAAGCAATTTTTAAGAGGGAATGCTTACTTTTTTGGAATAATCATTAGAATTTGTGTAAAGGACATAGTAATTAAGAAGAAATAGTGATAAAAACTCATCGAAACACCGAATGTAGTATTTTTTAAAGGTGTAAACCTTACGCTACTGGAATGAATAAACAAACAAACAAACAAACAAACAAACTCAAATGCTTGTTAACATTTACGAAGCGCTACCATTCTTTTTGAGTAACCGTGCTGTAACATCTTCATATGTTTAGCGAAGGCTGTCATGCATAAAATATGCAGCGAATCAAATTTACTCCATCGATAGGTATAACCTTGAAAAGTTTCACCGTCACTCACCTGGCATCGTTTGGATTTATTTTCTATTCAATCCCCATGGAGCCAAAAAAAAGAGCAAAAAAGAAATTCGTTGTCAATCGTCGTCGTCGTGGATCAATCGAATTTAAATTCTCTGAATGTGACATTGATTGGAAGCACCTTATTTTTCCCTCTCATCGGCGCCTTTAGGAGGTTGAAGGAGGAAAAAAACACTCCCGTATAAACCTGCTACATCTCTATCCCAGTGTATAGAGGATAGACTGCCTGGGGTTTGTAAAACTGCAAACAGTAAAGCATCTGTTTGTTGGCATGGACTTTTTTGCCAATATGTACTTTTCAAATCTTCTGCTATTGATTTCCGACAACTATGCATCTACCCTAGTTCAAGGTAGTTCAAGGAAAACTGAAATCCGATTGAACTGAGATCGAACGAATGAATTGAAGTTCAAGTGATTTGGTAAAGATATTTTTTCACGTACCTACACACATACCTGTCTTGTTATTTTTTGCTTCTTTATCTTATTATTGTATTATAAATGGCAACCTTCCGCTTCAATGCTTTAAGCTTTCACTTGCGAAAATTTAAGTGTTTCAAGAACTGCTATTCCAAATGATAACGGGTAGAATTTTTGGTTTGGTTCAAGGGGTGTTAAGAAATATAGATTCCAGCAAATCTAAGAGGGTTTTCGATATTTTTACTACATAAGTTTTTTCCGGATATTCTAGCAATTCTATTCCAGATAACACAATTGTTTGCTTGGGTGTTTTTTTGGCGTTGAATTTTATCTTACGTCAAGATTATTATGAAAATAACAAAAGAAGCCTATTGTTTACATCGAATTTGTGTCCGTACAATCTTTTTGTAAAAGTTTTCGTACTCATTCCAATGTAAACAACTTCGCAGTCACGCACGACACGGTATGCTGTACAAGAAGTCGGACCGCTGGGCTAGTAAAACGAGGTCCTAAAAGCTGGAATATAGTTTTCAAAATATTATTTATGGATGTTTGGGCTATTTTGATGTTGGGAAAGTTCTTTTTCAAGTCCTTGAATATTTTGCAGTTTAGTGACGGTACGTATGATAAAGTTCTCTAGCTGATTTCGTCGGATTTTCCAGATTGTGATTGTGATTTTCAGTTCCCTTGAAAAAGGCCACCAAAACTGGTTGAAGCGTCGGGTAGGGCTAAGTGGGGTAATATGAACAAAATTACTCAGCTTTTTATACTATCAGCTCGAACAAGTAGCTCTTTAATGTATAAATTTGGGATTGTAATAAAAAATGAACGACTGATTCTTATATTCATTTTTTTTTCCTATTTTTCAGTTGCAGTTTGTGGGCGTTAAACGCTTGTTCATAAAGGGTGATACGGTAAAAATTTGGTCAAGGAATAACGCGTGTAAATCGGTGAAATCGTTTATTTAAAAAATCAAATTAAATTTGTTTTTCAAGTTTCATTAGTATAAAATTCAGGAAAAATATTCAGTTTGGCTTCCATTTTTCCAAATCCGAATTGCCGGGCCTTACGCTTAACCCCTGCCATCAGATTTTGTACAGCCACCTTGTCCATTTTCTTCGCCGCAGAAAGCCAGTTTGCCTTGAATTGCTGCTCGTCCTTAGCAGTTTTTTTGCTCTTCTTTAAGTTCCGCTTGACAATAGCCCAGTATTTCTCAATTGGGCGGAGCTCTAGTGTGTTGGGAGGGTTCTTGTCCTTGGGAACCACCTGCACGTTGTTGGCGGCGTACCACTCCATGGCTTTTTACCGTAATGGCAAGATGCCGTGCAACAACCGTGTTTCTTCAGGAAAGGCAGCAGACGTTTATTCAAACACTCTTTCACGTTCAAACACTCTTTCACGTAAATTTCTTGGTTGTCAGTCCCGGAAGCTATGAAAATGCTGCTCGTCAAGCCACAGGTACAGATGGCTTGCCAAACCAGATATTTCTTCGCGAACTTTGACAGTTTCATGTGCTTGAAAATATCAGCTACCTTTCCCCTTCCCTTTGCCGTATAAAACTCCTGTCCCGGAAGCTGCTTGTAGTCGGCTTTGGCGTAGGTTTAGTCGTCCATTACCACGCAATTAAACTTAGTCAGCATCGTCGTGTACAGCCTCCGGGATCGCGCTTTGGCCGTCGTATTTTGTTTATCATCGCGATTTCAAGTCACTACCTTCTTGTAAGTCGATAGTCCGGCTCGTTTTTTGGCTCGATGCAAGGTTAAAGAAGATACAGCCAGCTTATTGGCGGCATCTCGGAGAGAGAGAGGTTAGGGTTTCGCTTGAAACTACTGGCAACTCTCTTTGTCGTCTCAGCGGCTTTCGGTTTTCGATTCCCCCCCGATCCAGACTTCCTGGCTGTCGACAAACGTTCCCCAAACACTTTAATTACATTTGTAACGGTTGATTTGGCAACTTTTAGCGATTTT
>NC_073693.1:158086886-158111886 GCF_029784155.1 Uranotaenia lowii | reverse complement strand
AGAAATTTTTTTCCCAGAATGGAACATTTCCCAGAATTTTTTTCCCAGAATAGAACATTTCCCAGAATGACACAAATCCCAAATTATTTCCTCTTGTATTTATTTTTTTTTTTAAATTTTTGTGCTGTTCAATCTAATGAATTCTTGTAAATTTCATATGATTCGAAATTATATTTTTCAAAATGATTTTTCAAATGAAACCAATTGTTTGAAAGTTTCCAACTAAAATCATTTCAGAACCGATATTATGCTTTGTGGTTTGGGTACTTGAATTAATTCAATGCCAACCATGGTCCTTTAAAAACCGTTTTGGTATCCGACTCCTCACGCTGCGCGTTCGAACTTTAAAGAAATATTGTCCTTCACGCTGTCGCGTGGCGGACGGGGCTAAGGGATCACCCCTAGCTTTCACGCAGACCTAGGAAGCCCCGGCAGACCTAGACCAATGTAATGGGGCCGCCGCTTCCGACGGCGGGTCGGCGGCCACTTCGGATTTGGGAGCTTCGGCGGCTTTGTGCCGCCTCAGCCCCTTCATCCTCGTTGGTTGCGGCTTTGCCGCAAAAGAATAAAGTTAAGAAACACCATTTTTTTGTAACAATTCATTTTTTTTTAATAATTTCTAGTAAGGATAAATGTTTTCAATTTTCTGGGAAATGGTTCTTCAGGTGAAAAAATTTCTTGTAAATGGTTCATTCTGGTAAAAAAATTTCTGGGAAATGGTACATTCTGGCGAAAATTTTTCTGGGGAATGGTTCGTCTGGGGAAAAAAATTCTGGGGAATGGTTCTTTCTGGCGATTGGAATTCTGGGGATTTTTCATTCTGGGCAATGGTTTTCGGGTAAATGGAGTACAACCAACATTTACCTAAATCGAGCTAGAAAAAAAGGCACAATTCACCGAGAAGAAAGATGAATCCAAAAAAGGTAAATCTTACCTCGTTCGTAGCGAGGTGAAGTTCACCTGAATTGAGCTGAATAGTAACAAATCACCTAGAAAAAAGATAAATCCAGAAAGGGTAAAACTTACCTCGTAGTTACGTGAAGTTGACCTGGATTGAGCTCAACAAAGCGAAAAAATCTAACATCTCGAAAAAAAGTAGCTATATGAATTTTCTCAAAAAATGCCTTAGCAAGTGTTGAATTGTTAACAAATTTCAACGGAAATTATAAGTGGGAGTAGTTTAAGCAGTCCAGTAATAAAAACATCTTCAATTTGTAGAGAGGTAAGTTAAAAATGCGAAACACTTATGAGTGAACAAAATTTAATTTTCAATTTCATATTTTTTTTCCTTAACAGATGAAGCTATCAAAACTAAACATCTTAAAATAATAATAACAGGAAATAAACAGCAATCTAAAGTAGAATAAACATGATAGACAGTCCTTTGCAGCACCGATTTCAGACTGCTAAAATGGCGAAAGGAAATTGCTCCCCCAGAGATTCTGTAGAGCGCATATCACCCGTGGAGACCGGGACATCGGTCCATGAATTCAAACGTAAGTACATTACAATTTGATTTAGGAAGAACTAAGGGCATCTGTATTCGTGGTCTATTCTTGGGTTTAATTTATACAAGAATTGAACCAAAGAAATTAGATCCGATCCAATGAAAAAACTGGCAACTGCACTCGTGTTCCATTAACTGTCAAACGGTTTAGAACTGTGTCAAATTGGATCCAAATCTCATCAGTTTTGGATCAATCCTTATACCAGCTCTAAAAAAAGTTGAGTTGAAACTGGTATAATGGATCACCAATGCGGTTGCTTGGGTCGGAATTTGGGTCTAAACCGGCTGTTTGGACCACGGATACAGGTGCTCTAAGACCCATAAATTAAGGTTCAGATAAAATTTAGCAATATGCAAAACGACGTTCGCGCCAAGCGTGTAATGCCGAAGGTCGTAAGTGCATGTTTACTCGGAAAACCAAGTTTATGGTTGAATTTATTACTCTAGGCTAGGCTTGCCAGATACTTTCAGAAAAAAGCGGGATATTTCACGAAAAAAGCGGGACATAGCCGAAAAAAGCGGGACATTTTAGAAACTCTTGAAAAAGCTTAATAGTATAGCTCAATTTAAACGTATACCATTAGTGTTGCGGAATCAAACAGCGACGATGGCCACACTGGTGTCATCGAACGACTCGACGATTGACATTTCGAAAATCACGTTCTCGATTAGCGAAAAGGGCTGTCACTATTACGCTGTATTTCCCTCGGTTAGCTCTGGAAGACGTAGGTGCAGGATATCTCATTGAAATGTATTAATTAATGTTAAATTTATTGTTATAATTTGCTTCTCTCAGATTCGCGTAGCTCAAGCATTCATTTTCAATCAATCGGTTCCATTACGAGTTATAGTGGAAATAGTAGTTAATTCACATTTAAGCACATACGAAGTAAGCACATTTGAGGTTAGGTTGAACCACATTTTATTGAATATTAATTGCCCTTGCAGGACGTATCAATTCCACTTTAAGCATTTGAAGGGCTCAATCTTTTTTATAAAGCACAACTGAAATGTAAGTTACCACAATTTCCCCTCGTTAAATGCGCTAATTACTTTGTTTTTCCCGCAGTTTGAAGCGGTTAATAAACGCTATCGAAAGCAGTACTCGCCTTTTTTTTTGTCTCGTAACAATTAGCCAAAGTTGTTCATAAAAAGTACAATAAAGGGTGATATGGTCAAAATTTGGTCAAAATCAACTTGACGTATTTCTTTCAATTTTTCATTTAAAAAACCTGAACACCCCTCATTTTGAAGGTGTATGTAGAATGTTGCTCCTATTTTGATTTTGGAATTCACTCTTCAGTTGTCAAAATGCCGTCCAAGGAAGAAGAGCAGCGTATCAAAATTTTGCTCGCACATCGCGAAAATCCGAGCTACTCGCACGCAAAGCTGGCCAAATCGCTAAAAGTTGCCAAATGAACCATTACAAATGTAATTAAAGTGTTCCCCAGTTTGTCGAAAGCCAGGAAGTCTGGATCGGGGGGAAATCGAAAACCGGAAGCCGCTGAGACGACAAAGAGAGTTGCCGGTAGTTTCAAGCGAAACCCTAACCTTTCTCTCCGAGATGCCGCAAATAAGCTGGGTGTATCGTCTACAACCGTGCATCGAGCAAAAAAAAAGAGCCAGACTATCGACTTACAAGAAGATAGTGACTCCAAATCGCGATGATAAACAAAATACGACGGCCAAAGCGCGATCCCGGAGGCTGTACACGACGATGCTGACGAAGTTTGACTGCGTGGTAATGGACGACGAAACCTACGTCGAAGTCGACTACAAGCAGCTTCCGGGATAGGAGTTTTATACGGCAAAAGGAAGAGGAAAAGTTGCAGATATTTTCAAGCACATGAAACTGTCAAAGTTCGCGAAGAAATATCTGGGCAAGCCATCTGAACCTGTGGCTTGAAAAGCAGCATTTTCATAGCTTCCGGGACCAAGTCCGGTCAACCAAGAAATTTACGTGAAAGAGTGTTTGAATAAACGTCTGCTGCCTTTCCTGAAGAAACACGGTTGTTCCATACTGTTTTGGCCGGATTTGGCATCTTGCCATTACGGTAAAAAGGCCATGGAGTGGTACGCCGCCAACAACGTGCAGGTGGTTCCCAAGGACAAGAACCCTCCCAACACGCCAGAGCTCCGCCCAATTGAGATATACTGGGCTATTGTCAAGCGGAACCTAAAGAAGACCAAAAAACTGCTAAGGACGAGTAGCAGTTCAAGTCAAACTGGCTTTCTGCGGCGAAGAAGGTGGACAAGATGGCTGTACAAAATCTGATGGCAGGGATTGAGCGTTAGGCCCGGCAATTCGGATTTGGAAAATCGGAAGCCTAACTGAATATTTTTCCTGAATTTACACTAATTAAACTTGAAAAAGAATTTGATTTTTTAAAAAAACGATTTTACCAATTTGCACGCGTTTTCCCTTGACCAAATTTTGACCGTATCATCCTTTATACTCAGTTTTTCCTACATGACTTCTATTTACACGGTTTTCGCCATATGCCCCGTTATTTTCCACGGTTCTTACGAATTAGCACCTTTTTTCCTAGGGAAAATATTTCAAGTCGTACATGTTAACGGCGGATTTTATACCGCGTAAAAAACTTTTGTTCAGTTTTTATAAAAAAAATTATGTTTGGTAATTTGTTTAAAAATTTGAAAACTCAAGAAAGCTTCCATTTTTATATAATTTTGACAATTGAGTAAAAAAAAGATGGTGTATAATATAAGACAAATTAATTGAGATTCCTGCGAAAAAACTATAATAATCTAAAATTAATTGGACGCAACCTCAACAATATGTTGTTCATTCATTGATTGAACGTGATCCAAGAAAGCATAATTGGATCAGAATATTACTGTAATACCAAGAACTTAAAATTTATCCAGTATTGTCTTATATAAACTATGAAAATGGCTGCTTATTTGTAAAAAGACGTATTTAAGATTTTTGATGTTGAACCAATGAATTCAAATTGAAACTTAAATTTGATTTCTTTTAGTTAAAATGAGTAAACTTTGTAAAAAATTCCCAAGAAAAAAAGCGGGACATTTTGATGAAAAAGCTGGACAGCGGGACATTCAACAAAAAAGCGGGACATGTCCCGCTTTTGCGGGACAGACGGCAACCCTACTCTAGGCTCTTTCTCATCTATTTTCGCATCGCGTACCAAGTTATCAGACAATTCTGAAGAGTATTTCAAATACTAGAATTAAAAATAAGTTACAAAACTTCAACTGCGATTTTCTCAAAACTCGTCAGGTGGCTCATACGACTAAATCAAAACAAACTCTAGAATTAACATATGGCCAAAATTCACTCCAGATGTCACTTACCTTTTAAGTGAAAATTATTTTCAGTGCATGGATGTACACCTGGGTTGCCAGGTGCCCAGATTTGTCTGTAAAACCAAGACTTTTGACCCTTCGTCCAGATATTGGCCAGACACAAATTTTGCCCAGATTTTTGCTGAGAGTGCCCAGATTTTACAGACTTTCAAAATTGAGTGATGAAATCAACGTTCATGTATCGGATTTGATCCGTAAGTACCAGATTAGACTGTAAATCTCGCTTGTTTTCATGAATACCAATCATTCATCATAGTACTTTGAAATATACAAGGTAGGCCATGTAACTCGCGGTTGCTCAGCGGGTGGGTGGTTTGTTTATGCCTTCAGATTTGTGGGTGGAATTGGTGGAACTCAGGGTCGTATATGGAATGGTTAGCACGGGCTACTTCCTCAAGTATTCCGAATAATATATTCGAAGGAGCTGAATTAGGGATGCTCACGATGCGGGACAGATGACCAGGGCCACATGACGAGTGATACCTCGCATGTTCCCAACCGAGTCAAACTATTAATAATGAAAATGTTAAAGAATCTGCAAGGGATCGATTTGAAGAGAACAATGTGGTGGGCCCTCTAGGTCCCAAACGTAATCACGGACAACCTAACGGAGTCAATTTTACATTATTGGGGTTTATTTACGTAGATGTTCCCTACCGACGTCACTGACATTTTTAAGAATGTGAAGAATCAATCTTTAATCTGAAGCCCTTCTCAAAAGTATAGTAACCTTATTTTATCGTGTATTGCGATGTTCGGTAAAAGAGATAAACCCTTTCGAGGGATTCGATGTTTTGATGTGACAGTAAAAGTGAGAGAAAGAGAAACGAGATTTGTACATTGTTGGAATGAATAAAGCCTTTTTGGATTGTACCTTCAAGCTGACCAGACGTTCTTATTTGTGCTCCGGAAACACCTCCTGCCATTATACAGTTCATATTAAGCGGCGACGAGGATAAAAGTTAAAGTTCTTTCTAAATAAGTGATTTTTGCTAAAGGTTTTTTGGATGTGAGTTTTTAATTTTGACAAATCTTAAAAAGCATCGGAAAACAAAGAACAGTCAGTTGGAAAAAAAAGTCGGAAGTTTCAATCCCTGGCCACGTGTTTTTTCCCTTTTTTTTTTGAGTAAAGTGTGCTTTACAACAGAACTTATCTGAAAGGCAGCGGAAGTGTTTCTTTCATTATTTTTTCCGGTGTTCAGAACGAAAAGGTCACGTTTGATCTAAAAAGCTATAAAAAAAAAATTTAGAACGGATAAAGAAAAGTTTGGCCAAATTTTGTGAGTGACGCCATTTTGTTACTTATCAGTGAAGCTATTAGAAACTTTTCTTCTACAACACATTCGATCTGATTTTACCGACAGCACAAAAGGAAGGCAATTTTTCAAGCTGTTCGGTGTGGTTGCAGCTTTTGTCATTATCGGAGGAGTAAGAAGGAGAAAAAGTTGAAGTTGCCAAAATAAATTTGTCATCGGAATTTCGTTTTTTATTGCGAAATTTTTTATTCTCCTGACGTTTCTTTTTTGGGGCGTTTCTAAAGGTCGATTTTGTGTCATCTGAGTGTACAGGTATGTTTATTTTATTTTATTTTAAATTTTTCATTCTGTGCTGATATTTTTTCCATTTGACGATTACGAAAATTATGATTTTTTTTTCTCTCTTTATTTAGGTTTTATGATTTGTAAGTTTTTATAATTTTTTTTTCTTTTTCTTATTTTTTATTTTTGTGTGTGTCTTTTCTGTGTTTTATTTATTTATTTCTTCTACGTATAAACCTTAAATTGCATTTTACAATCAACTGTGAATAAAATTTATTGGTCGTGATTTTTTTTCTTGTGTACAATTTATTGGAAATATTTTCATTTTTTAAGTTTGTTGTGATTTTTTGAATATCATGGCACTTTCAACAACAGCCGAACAGTTCATTCCTGGAGCGATTCCGTTCAGCCAATATGTTGAACATTTACAGTTTTTATTTCAACATAACAATTATCCTGAAGCAAAATATAAGACTTCGTTTTTGGCCGTTTGTGGCACCGAAGTTTATTCTCGGGTTAAAGCTCTTTTTCCAGGGAGAGACATTAATAATATTACATACAAGGAAATTATTGATGGTTTAAAGAAGTATTATGACAAGTCTGACTCTGAGGTAATGCAGAGTAATGATTTTTGGACTCGACGGCAACGTCACGATGAAAAAGCTATTGATTTTATTCTATCTGTTAAACAAGCTGCTGAGGATTGCAATTTTGGTGATCTCAAGGAAAGATTTACCAGAGATTTATTAGCCATCGGAGTTATATATGAATTCATTGAAGGAGGAAGAGACAGTTCAAAAGCTAATGTGTAAGTTTCCCAGTGTTTTCGACAAAGATCTTTCTAAACCGATTGTTGGTTTTGTAGGTGATATAGTGTTGAATGATTACACTCCGATTTTTAAAAAAGCATACGAGGTACCATTAAGATTGCGCGATAGAGTCATAGAACATTTACAACAATTGGAGCAAGACAACATAATTTCTCCAGTCGAAGTTAGTGAGTGGGCATCTCCAGTTGTGGTAGTAATTAAAAAAGATCAAGGAATTAGATTAGTAATCGATTGCAAAGTTTCTATTAACAAACTAATAGTCCCTAACACTTATCCTTTACCTTTGGCTCAAGATATTTTCGCTAAGCTTGCTGGTGCTAAGGTTTTTTGCTCACTTGACCTTGCCGGTGCATACACTCAATTACTTTTGTCAGAAAATTCAAAAAAGTTTATGGTGATAAACACGATTAAGGGTTTATATTCTTATAATCGTCTACCTCAAGGTAAGGTGTCAAGTGCATCTATTTTTCAAAAAGTGATGGACCAAATTTTGAAGGGTTTGGATTATGTTTGTTGTTATCTTGACGACGTTTTAATCGCTGGTAAAGATATAATTGGATGTAAACAAAAACTTTATTTGGTTTTAGAGCGTTTGTCTAAAGCTAATATTAAAGTGAACATGAAGAAATGCAAATTTTTTGTCAATCGTTTACCATATTTAGGACATATTTTAACAGCTGATGGTTTGTTACCCTGTCCTGAGAAAGTAGAAACTATACGTGCAGCAAAAGCTCCACAGAATGTATCAGAATTGAAAGCATTTTTAGGACTTTTAACTTTCTATTCTAAATTTATACCAAATTTATCTTCTCGTATTCACTGTTTGTATTCACTTCTTAAAAAGGATACCAAATTTATTTGGAATGCGGAATGCGACAAAGTATTTTTTGATTGTAAACAGTATCTACTCAATCCAAATCTTTTAGTTTACTTTGATCCAGTGAAACCTATAGTGTTGGTTACAGATGCTTGTTCCTATGGACTTGGTGGAGTGATTTCACATATCATCAATGGAGAAGAGAGACCAATAAGTTTTACATCTTATACTTTGAATTCCGCCCAGAAAAATTATCCAATATTACATTTAGAAGCACTCGCTATTGTATCCGCAGTAAAAAAGTTTCACAAATTTTTATATGGACAAAAATTTACTATTTTTACAGATCACAAACCTTTAATTGGTATTTTAGGAAAACACGGGAAAAACACCATTTCAGTGACTAGATTGCAGAGATATATTCTCGAATTAAGTATTTATGACTTCGATATTTTTTACCGTCCATCAGGGAAAATGGGAAATGCGGATTTTTGTTCGAGATATCCTGTAAATGATTCAGTCCCGAAGAATTTGGATAGAGACTGTATAAAAAATTTGAATTTTACTTCCGAGTTTCCTCTTGATTACAAAAAGATAGCTATGGAATCCCAATTGGATAATTTTACTTCTAAAATTTTAGAGTTTTTGCGTAAGGGCTGGCCAGAACGTTTAGATAGACAGTTTAGGGATGTTTATTCTTCACATCAGAATTTAGAAGAGGTTAACGGTTGTTTATTGTTCCATGACCGGATAATTATTCCTAATACCATGAAACCGTTAATTTTGAAAATGCTTCATTCTAACCACTCTGGGATTACTAAAATTAAACAACTTGCTAGAAGGACAGTAGATATTGAAGATTTTGTTAAATCTTGCAAAATTTGCACTGAAATGAATTCAGTTACCAAACCCCATCCTTATTCTACATGGATTCCTACTATAAAACCTGTTAGCAGAATTCATGCCGATTTTTTTCATCATGATAGAAAAACTTTTTTGATTATAGTAGACAGTTATAGTAAATGGATTGAAATGGAATTTATGAAGTACGGTACAGATGCAAAGAAAGTAATAAAAAATTTTTAAATTTATTTGCCAGATATGGACTGCCTGATGTTCTTGTAACGGATGGCGGCCCACCTTTTAATTCCGATTACTTTATAAGTTTTTTAAAAAAACAAGGAATTATAGTAATGAAAAGTCCACCCTATCATCCTAAAAGTAATGGGCAAGCAGAGAGGATGGTGCGTTTAGTCAAAGATGTATTTAAAAAATTTCTTTTAGATCAGGAAATAAAAAAGCTAGACATAGATGAGCAAATAGCTTATTTCTTATTTAATTATAGGAATACATGTTTAGGAACAGATGGAACTTTCCCTTCTGAATTATTGTTTTCTTACCAACCCAAAAGTTTATTAGATTTGATTAATCCAAAGAAAAACCTTAAACAAAATTTTGCGGTTTTGAATGATGATTCATTTCCTAATTCCCAACTTATGGAGGGAGAATCTGGTACCTCTGAAAATGAGTTTAAAACTTTATCAAAAGGAGATCTGATATATTACAAAAATAGTTTAAAGACAGGTTTACCTAAATGGTTACCAGCAAAGTTTTTAAAACAAATTTCTACGACCATTTCACAGGTACTACTCGGTGGGAGAATAGTTTTGGCGCATAGACGTCAACTGAAGCTGGCACCCATTTCTCATCGGAAATCTTCAGTACATCTTGTTTACCACGAAGACCGTGATGGCCATCCATTGCAACAAGATCATCATTTTATTATGCGGATGTGGTCCATGACATCGAGCATATTGTTTGGTCGTGTGAGGACCACCTATTCGCCAGAGCGAACTTTATAGATTCCCTTCGGGCCCGAGGAAAACCACCCGACGTTCCAGTGAGGGATGTATTAGGTATGATGGACTTGGACTATATGTTCGAGATATACCTTTTCCTAAAAGCTATCGATCTTCGACTATAATTCTCTTTATTTTCATATTTCCCTTTCTATCTTTCTTTTTCTTCAAAAAAAAAAAAAAAAGTGAACTAGATCTAAGTACACAATTGTAATCAAACAAAACGAGTTTGGCTCCTTAAAGCCTAAAGGTATGAGCCGTTTCAAATAAATAATTTACAAAAAAAAAAAAAAAAAGATCATCATTTACCAGTTCAACAAGATTTTAACATCAACAAAAGAAGGAGGGAAGACGATGTGGAACATTCGCCAACAGTTTCGGATTCAAGTTCCGATTTTTTCGGTTTTCCTGCAGACTCTTTTATTTATACGAATGTCGATCAACTCGGAGTCCACGGATCTGTTTACGAAGCGTGTCCGAAAGAAAATGTTTCGGTTCGAAGATCAGCAAGAAGTTCTAAAAAACGTCGAAAAAATGATTACATCTATTATTAAATTTATTGTATTAGTTAAAGTTTAGAGTAATACAAATTCGTTTTTTTTTCTATTTCGCAATAGTTAAATGGTTGCTTTCAAAATTGATTTTACCGTTCTGAATTGTTTTGCTGAATATTAACAGTTAACTAAGTTCTTAGATAGGGTGAAGGAGTTATAGTAACCTTATTTTATCGTGTATTGCGATGTTCGGTAAAAGAGATAAACCCTTTCGAGGGATTCGATGTTTTGATGTGACAGTAAAAGTGAGAGAAAGAGAAACGAGATTTGTACATTGTTGGAATGAATAAAGCCTTTTTGGATTGTACCTTCAAGCTGACCAGACGTTCTTATTTGTGCTCCGGAAACACCTCCTGCCATTATACAGATCATATTAAAAAGAATCGAATGGCTATCGACGGAGAAATTAGGGGCCGTACAGATACCACGTGGACAGAAAAATGAGATTTTTTACACCCCCCTCCCCCTCCGTGGACAAGCGTGGACATTTGGCAAACCCCTACCCCCCTCCACGAATGTCCACGTGGACAGATTTGAAATTGTTTTTTTTTCAAAAACTCATTTGACAGTTAGAAAACACTACTTTTTGACTATTTGTTATTGGAATGGCTGATTTAAAAAAAAAAAATTTAAATTTCTTAATTATCATATTTATTACTTGCTTTGGTGGTTTTTAATTATTCAAACTTAAACTGGAATGTTTTGTAATTTTAAGATTCAAACAGTAATTATGTCCACGTGGACATGACCCAAACCCCTACCCCCCTCTCCGTGGACAAGCGTGGACATTTCCATATACCCCCTCTTCCCCTAAGTTGTCCACGTGGTATGTGAACGGCCCTTTAAGCCCTTTTCAAAAGAATCGAATGGCTATCGACGGAGAAATTAAACATTTTGATTGCTATTTCATATAAAACTCACACGCATCAAAAAAATTCTTATTCAGTACCAAATTTGTAATCTTCCTTGTGTACGCAGACACACACAGACTTTTTTTCAAAATTGCCCAGATTTTTTATCCTCTACACCTGGCATCCCTGCTCATGATGGGGAACCAAGATAGGTAGATGAAAGGGTATAACATTGCGCTTAACCTCAATCGACAGAGCCGTGTAAACGCAGGGTCAAAAATAGTTATGAAATTTCGAACGATTTGTTGGGATTTCAAACAAAATTACAATTAATGAAAATTGAGGGATCTTCTTTTTCAAATAAATAATCAGTCGCATTGTATGAAATAATTTGTGCTGCAATCAGTAAAATTTATGTTCAACAGCGTTTAATATAATGACTACGTAACAGCTTTTCTTTCGAAATTTAGCACAATTTCAGCAAAATATTCGAATTTCAGAAAGCATTTTTTCAAATAAAGTTAAAAAAATATGCATAAAATATACCTAGTTACAACTTGTATTGAATGCTACTTTATTTTAGATCCTAAAAAAATATAAATGTTTCAGGGAAATTAAGCGAAAAGATTTTTTTAACTCTATAAAAAATCTATACGTAATCAATATTTTTTTCCATCCGTATAAGCGCTTAAAACATTGTAAATACTTTGGTGAACACCTTTATACTTTTTTGCAGAATTATAAAACAAGTAGTTTTTTAAGAAAACTAATATACTAAATACTAGTACCATATTTTATACATTTCTGTGGAATTTCTACAAGTAACTTTTTTTGTTGATCTGTATACTAAAACATATGCAAGCAACAGAATAGTATACCTATCGAATCTAGCTATTCTGGTGGGGTACAACTTGCGTAATTCTTATTGGGGGCATATCAACCAACTTGCATGCAACTTACTAGTGAAAGAAAAATAATCGTCAGATTAAGAGGATTCAATCAAAACAAACCACCGATACCTGTATTTTTTTTTAAATCGTGAAAAATAGCTAACCCCGATAGGAAATACACCCTACTATTCACCATACTTAGTCGGCTCGCGAAGGGTGCGTCGGCCGATTTTCGATCATACTAATCGGCCTATTGTTGCAACGTCGCTTATGGGAGTTTTTGCTGGGCATCAGCCGATTAATAAGCCGATTTCGTAGGCCTATCAAATAGGGTGATGAGTAGCATGATTGTGTAGGAACCGACTTAATCGCCTGATTAGTAGGGCGATAAAGTTGATGAGATTTTCGACGCTCAGCTATTTAATAGGGGTATCAAACGAGCTATTTAGTATTAACCACCCGACTCAATCCGACTAAATAGCAGAATTGATTGGCCTCAAAAATCGATTGTTTTTCCTACCACCCTACCCAATCGTACTAAATAGCCGGATTGATTGACAGCAAAAATAGATTTTTCTTTGTACCACCCAACTCAATCCGACTAAATAGCAGAATTGATTGACCACAAAAATCGATTGTTTTTCTACCACCCTACCAAATCGTACTAAATAGCCGGATTGATTGACCGTTAAAATTGATTTTTCTCCCTCCCACCCTACGCAATCCGACTTAATAGCTGAATTGATTGACCGCCAACATCGATTTTTTTCCTACCACCCTACCCAATCGTACTAAATAGCCAGATTGATTCACCTCAAAAATTGATTTTTCTTCCTACCACCCAACTCAATCCGACTAAATAGCTGAATTGATTGACCTCAAAAATCGATTTTTTTTCCTGCCACCCTACCCAATCGTACTAAATAGCCGGATTGATTGACGGCAAAAATTGATTTTTCTTCCTACCACCCAACTCAATCCGACTAAATAGCCGAATTGATTGACCACAAAAATCGATTGTTTTCCTAACACCCTACCCAATCCAACTAAATAGCCGGATTGATTGACCGCTAAATATAGAACCATCCGACTAAATAGGGCGATTTATGTACGTGGTTCATTTTTGTATCTCGGAGCGATTCCAGAAGTATTTTTATTTTTTTGTAGTAAGAATATGTCCAGTGGTTGGCGAAATGAATTTCTGGTCGGTAGTTGACGAAATCACGTCATCCTTGAAAATCTTCGTCTCGACTTCCCCCTCGGTATCAGCCTCCTGGGAAATGAGGCAGTACTTAGAGGCTTTAACGTGGGTAACGCCCGAGCCGCGCTCACTTTGGTAACCGACTTCCGTTTGGCGTAGTAGGAACGTAGAATTGTTCCCAGTGGCACTGGATTTGCAGCACGGTGTTCCAGCCAACCTTCGCCCTTGGAGCAAGACCTCCGATGACGGGGATTGGCCACTGCTACGCCCTGCGAAAGTTATTAAATTAATTAGAAACATGAGGAATTTGAAAACTTTCAGATGAAACTTACTCTCGTCGTTCTTGGAGTGTAGAGAACTCCATTGGCATTCGTTGAAGTAACCCGGCTAGTAACCGGTGTGGCCAATTCGTCAACGCAGTTGGAACGAGCCACTTTCCCAACCGGGGTGCTAATGAATTCCTAAACCATTCGCAGCCTTTCCTCCTTGTCGCGCATCTCTTCCTTCAGCTTGCTCTTCTGCTCCTGGAGTTCCAATTCCAGCTCCCGGGTCATTTTTTTCCGATTCGACAGCAATTTTAGAAGTAAACTTTTTCCTCTGGCGTTCTTTTTCTGGCTATCGTGGGCCAAGCTTTCCCTTCGATGAACTCCATCACACAACAGATGTCAAAACATAATTCAGTTATGACCATTCCATACTAAATAGGCTTATAGTTTGCCAACTAAATAGAGTCCTACGAACACCTATTTAATTGATCGATCCCTCCCGATTACGTCGATCAACTTATTGTGCTACCAAATCATGCGTAATTGTGTGAGCCTACTCATCAGCCGATTTAGTATGGCACCTATTCGTTATGCAAGCGTAGCCCGATTAATCGGCAAACTAAATAGGGTCATTGATTTAGTATGGTGATTCGTAGCCAGACTAAATCGGCACCCTACTAAATATGTGAACGGCGAAATTTTTCATCTGTCAAATTTCCTATCGGGAACGTTTGGATATGTTAAACATATAGGAAGTCCGTTTATTAATGAAACTTACTTAATCATAAGTCAAAAAACTTGACATAAAACCAATAAAACTACTGTTTCTTAGTTCAACAATAAAATGAAGGTATGTTTCATTACAATGTTTATGTGTATTATTGATAGTTACCCATTCTTTACAGACTGGCCCATCTAATGGTATTATCTCCTACAAATCTGGAAGGTGCAAAAACTCAGCCATCATCCTTCAAAATAGTGTCATAATAACCACAGGTCTCGTTCTGCTGCAGATAAGAGAATTATTTAAAGATTTGAACGATGATTTGAGGCAAGACGCCTGCCTTAGCGGTCAAAAACTAGAATCGTTGGAACAATTTGATTTTCGAACCATTAGCAAGCATCAGAATCATTTTGTTGAGAAGAAAGTAAAAATTGGGTGCATTCTGTATTCAAAAAATATAGCCAACACACTTGTTAAGTATTTCCAAGGCTTGAAGATATCCATAAATGGTCAAGTGGAATCCATACAAGATTGTGTAGATTTATTTTCAACTTTGCTGATATTTCAGTATGAGCATTGTGATTATTCTTTACCAGCTTTGAAACACATGTTTTCGAATAGTTTTCGAACTAATTCAAATAAACTTAGAATATTAGATGAAATAGTATGTGTTGGTGCTCCCTTTGGAAACGAAAATTTCATCAATAGTTTTAATTTTGGACACATTGCCAACGTATTTGGAGAAAATCAAAGCTTAGCCTTGCTAAACGTGTCTTCTACTTTTGGATGCCAAGGATGTGGAGTTTACGATAAGAATTTGTAAGACAGAAATAAATCAATTCATTGGACATTTAACGAGAAATTCTATAATACTTTCAGAAATCTACGATTCGTTCTGCTGGAATCTAATTTCATTCATCATAATGGCAATGTAATCTTTCCATTGGCTGCTAATATAGAAGAATTCTACAAAATTATTTTTCCGTCACATGTCTTGTCAAAACCCGTAACACCTCTGCCAGTTTTCACAAATTCAGTATGTTTGTTAGAATCGATCGGATCCTGGGGTAGCGGCTGTTTGTTCGTGATGGAGAAAAAATATTTCATTTTAACATGCGCGCATATCTTAAACGGGGTACTATTTGTCAGAAGACATTTTATAAATATTTCACTTAATTTTCTTTGTTGAATTTATAGGAACACATTTTTTGTCATTATAAAGGGAAAAACTTAAAAACTGATCTGATCTACAAAAACCCAGAATATAACACAGCCTTCGATATCGCCTTATTGAGCGTTAATTCAAACTTTAGATTCTGTGATATTGGCCAATTGACGCACGAAAAACCAAAAATTGGACAAACGGTATATTGTGTTGGGTTCCCAATATTCAAAATGCTCGGCACACATAATTCCTTCCAACCAACAGTCTACCGGGGAAAGGTTGTACAATACAGCAAGGGCGTGCTACTAACGGATTGTCCAGTACAAGCAGGTCAAAGTGGTGGGCCCATATTCGATGCGCGGGGTTATCTCTTGGCCGTGATGGTGTCTAACTTTAAGAACGAGTCGGATGAATGTATATATCCGGATTACAATATGTCCATTCCAATTTATGATATTTATGACGCATTAACAGAATGCTGTACAACGAACGGTAAGAAACGTGTCAAGGAGTTTACCACATTGTTTAACGGCTTTTTATATTATTGCAGGAAAAAATATTTCTAATTCTCTTAAAGCGAGTGCTGAAGTTATAGATACATGGAAGCTGAAACAACCCCGCAACTATCATAAACTTTAATGTTTAAGAATTTGAGGTTTCTTTTTCGAAAATTTGAAATTTTTGTAAGTTACCTATATTTTAAATAAAACAGACTTTTGATATATTTGTGGTATAATTTATTGTAATTGTTGATTAATTTACACACGAAAACTTTTTAGCACAGGCTTTTTTACCAAGTCAAGGAAATTTGAAGTACATTCAAAACCAAGTATTACATTTCTGAACAAATAAGTACGTTTCTTATGAGCTCCAGTTTCAAACCAGATGTATATTTGGATTGAATGAAGGCATGTGCGTCTCAGATCGGTGTTTTTTCGGTTTTGTCGTGCTGATTTTCCTTTTTTTTGTCGAAAATTGGTCCATACATGTCTATAAAAGCATTCAAATTCTGTGCGGCCTTCGACTTGAGTGCGACCGGTAGTTCATGAAATAAGAAACATAACTTGTGTGCAAGAAAGATTCGAGAATTAACATTGCAAAATGAAAAAAATAAGGAAAAACTAAATCTGGCAACTGATCCTTTGGACGCTCCTCCTTTTTCACTTTTTTCATTATTCATCCAACAGAGGGTTAGTTGATAATGCAAATCAAGTTTTCCCAAGCGAGTTTCTTTTTGGTAAAATGGGTAAAAATTGATTTATAGATTCTTTTCAAATGTCGGTCTCGACATGATAGGGAAAAAAGATGATTCAAAACAACTGCGTTTGTCTTGTGACGGCTTGTCTCCCGCAGAAAATTAAGTGTTGAAATTGATGAAAAAAATCTAGTGGACACTTTCAAAACCCAATAATTATGCCTTGGTTTTTAATAGAAAGCGCAATTGTTTGGAATAAAGAAGGTAGGATGTGTTAAAAGCTCTAACTGAACGTGAAATCTACCGATAGAATTTGTCAAATATATTGATAGCGCAATTTTCTTCCGTCCAAACAATGCAGTAAATCTTGTCGCAGTATTTCCTACATAATTGTTATTACCCAAATTGGATCTAATTTTTCTTCATTTAATTCCCTCCTAGGTGGGCGCGTTTTCTTGTAACGTTATCAAAAGAATTGTTATCGAACCTACGTCATAAGCTGACAAATATTGTTTCTGGTGTCAGATTACCCGAAAGAAAGATCTGTTGATTAATTTGGTTCTACATAACTTGTAATTTTGTTATCACTTGGAGTTATTCCCTTATATGGGTTGCCGTATTTCTTCGTCGAATAATGAGAGTTTACCAACATCAAATATCGAAATGCCGAAACATACCACTGATCAACAGCCCTCTGTGGATTACAAAGCTCGGTTAGAACGTAAACAATGCTTGGTGAGTACGTACGCTCGAAATGTAGCGATTTTTTTGGAGGCACCTTTGCGTGTTTGATTGTTATCGATTTTTTTTTCAAGCAACGTGACATAGTTTTGCTTATTGGTTTTTTTTTCTCACTTTCAAGGCAAAAGAGACCCCAGAACCAGTGTACGATTTATCCGATTGTAATCTCAAAGATGTTCCTTCGGGCGTGTATATTATGTGCAAGGTATTGCGAAAGGAATGTCTATCGATGTCTCACAACAAGCTGACTTCACTGAATGGCGGAGGCTCCCTGGAGGATTTACAACTACTCGTGACGTTGGATCTAGCCAGTAATCGTTTCAAAAAACTGCCAGAGGATATATACAAACTGGAAAACCTCAGGGTACGTATTTTGATGCTTGTTGCTTGTTCAATGTTTGGAAAGAAAATATATTTAGTGTCTTTCATTTTCAATATCTTTCTTATCACGACGTTTTTGTTGACAGGAATTAATTGTTTCAAATAATTGTCTCGAAAAGCTCCCAACAACAATCAACCGTCTGCAAAAGATAGAACTATTAGATGTATCCTCCAACAATCTGCAAAGTTTAGAGCAGCTATCATTTATGCCCAATCTTAAAATTCTCAATATCAGCGGAAATGCTCGTTTGGCAAAACTACCAAACCTGCTGGCAACATGTGATAATCTGGTAGATATAGTACTCGATCCTAACACCATCTCCGAGCCGCCGGCTGATGTTATACAGAGAGGCACCTATGCAATCATCAAGTTTCTATCGACTGGTGAAATATTGGCCCGTCAGCCTGTCACCGCAATAGATCAACTAGATTCGCATAGTAAAACCAAAAACAAAACAATCAACTTTATAAGCGCAGAACGCGATCAAAATCGCCATGCAGAACTTGAGCGCGAAAGGCTCGAGAAAGAAAAGAAATTACTCGAAAGCGAACGATTAGCCTACGAAAAAGACTATCTGGCCGAGAGTAAGTTGCATGAGCAACAGCAGAAAAAGAAACAAGAACTGTTAAGGCAATTGTTACAACAACAAAACCAAAACGAGGACAGTGTTAACAGACTTCAGGAGGAAAGACAAACCGAGCGTCAACGTTTAATCAACGATATACTCAAAGGTGAAGAACTCTTTTTCTTTTTGCCCTTATAGTTATTGCCTATTGTTCAAAATTTATCTTTCAGATGAAGAACACTCAAATGAGTTGGTAAACACATTGCTTTCGCTGAAGAATGGTCCAGATCCTGCATTCCTCGAACGTGAACATGAGGAACAAGAGAAATTACTGGAGCAGCTACGCATACAACAAAACGATCTACGCAAGCAGGAAGTTCTAAAGGCTATGACCGACTTGCTCGAAAACGAGATAAACGTAATACAAAACTTTCACAATCAGCGAGATCAGTCCTCGCGTAACATTTTGGAGCAAGAATATGAAACCAACAATCTGCTAAACAACGTGTTTTTGAGTTACGATCGCAATCGACAAGACGTGATCGATCAAATTAACAGCGATGAAAACATTCAAAAATCAGCAGTGGCTGCGTTGATAGCCAAAAACGATTCCCGTTCATGGGGATTGGTTGAACAGGTTCGCATTGTCGAATCCCAGCTGGCAGCTTTAACAACGTATGAAATCGAACGCAAGAAGACCAATCAAGATGACCAAATAGTAGGGATTCTTATGTTCGATGGTTTGAACAAATATGACAGTATTTCATTCTATTTTCAGAATAATCTAACTGAACAAAGGCTAAATTTAACGTACGTACTGATGGATTTGCTCAAACAACAGGATCAGAGGAAACAACAGGTATGTTAACATATCAAAATTCTCGACAACCCCAAACAATTCTAGTTATTGAAACAGATATTTCGAGGCCACTGTACAAAACCAAAAATTGACATTCTGTTTTTCTTTTACACAATCAACAGTTGCTGGAAACCCTCAGAAGAATTGAACACCAAAAAGAAGGTGAACAAACGGACTTCTGGCTAATGCAGTACCAGAACTTGCTTGATCGGCAGCCAACCGAAATTTCCAATGAAACAGCTTCAATCGACCCTATCCTAGGGTATCAATTCTTGGAGAATAATGTAGTACATTGTTTGCCATTCCTTTCGAAGATCTGGCAAAACAGAGACAAAGAATTGGCCTCAATCAACGACCAGGATCTTATTGAGGCAGGTGTCCAAAACTCTGCTGACCGTGAAGCAATATTGATTTCGATCAGCAACTACTACGACTATTTGAATCGTAGGATCGAGTATCCGGAAGGGGAATCTAGCCCTTCGGAACAAACCCCAACAGCGCCACCCAATGAAGAAGATCAAGAGAGACCAGGCCCAAGCTCGCCCACAGAAGATCAACTATCAACAACCTACAATGGTGCCGTTCAATTTTCTGAATGCGTAGTGTGCTTGGAAGAAATGGTACGTGTGATGAATTGTAGGCCTAGGACAGATTTATTTATTGCTTTTTCTCCCGTTCGCAGGTGCAAGTTATATTTTTACCATGCGGGCACATGTGTTGCTGTGCAGGATGCCATATCGATATTCGTGATTGCCCTATGTGTAGGGCTTATATCGAGAGAAAGATCAAAGTTATTCAACCTTAGGTGGGGTTGATAGATTTTCCCGTTTTCAAATTATAGTTGCGAAACATCGAAAATACTAGTCAAATTAATCAGAAAGCAATCATTTCACTATTAGTTATCCCAAATATTAGAATAGGTTTGTAAAACACTATTCGATGGTTTTCAAAAGCCCTTTAAAACAATTTCATCATTATTCAAGTTTATAGGAATATATAAATATTCGGAAGCACGGAGAATATCGAATTTATACATTCTACTGATTATAAAAGTTAATCATTCCCAGTGTGAGTCATTGTTTGGTAATTCTATCAATAATTAATATTTTTCAATATTTTATCTAATAGATAATGGAATACCAAATTGGGTAGCAAGTGTTTATCAACATCACTTAATAAGATCCTCACATCAATTTTAAAGGAACTATCAATATATCAGCTTATTTTTCAATTATAACAATTCTAACATCCCGTTTTAGAAACTTCGTAACTATACATTTATATAAAATAAGTTATAACATACCTAATTGAAATAAGACCAACACATTTTCACTAAATAAATTAGATATTCAAATGAGAAAAAAAACTGCAACTCACGCATTGCAAACGCTCATGAAAGACAAAGCGAATGAATTTAAGATATAATATACATCTATATTATACAAGTTATATTATAATAGTGCCTTTTAAAAGGGAATATGTGTCATTGAAATAACGACATTTACGAAGACATGCGCAATAAACGATATGTTAAACTTTGATACAGTAAGGCAACGGATATTTGTAGTTGTGGCGGTAGGATCAGCTTAAAAAAAAGAAAACAGAAGAAACACAGCGACAAGATCCAAGATCTAACGTTATCGTTGATATCATAAAAACATTAACAAATTACTCCACGCGACGTTTTCAATGCTTCATGTGTGGTTTTGTGCCCTTCGGGATCCAGTGAAACAAATAAATTGCCAATGAATTAACACAAATTACTATTTAATGAAATCTATGAGGAACCAATCAGCTTGCTATACATTACAAACAGCACAGTTTTATTAAGTTGTGTTTCAACAATAATATACTTTATCTACCAATTTGAAATAAAGCATATTTTTAAAACTTTAAATTTACAGTACTAGCAATAAAGAAAGAAATCCTCGTTAAAATAAATTTTCATTTTGCAGCTTCCTCCATCACTCCCAAACCACTGTATAATTTGGATTTGAGAACGTGTTGAAGGAGAAGCAGTTCGTGGCATTGCTAATATCGATTAATTTGCTTCGAGACTTAGAAAGGACCCTTTGATTACCAGATTTGCTCAATCAGAACCATCCTTATGAGATTTGTACGTACACTCATTTATTCGAAGTTCAAGTAAAGTTATCGACCATGGACGCTACTAGTGTCTAAGCACACAGCAAAGTAATAAGCAACATTATTTTATAAAAAAGGACAATAGGAAAAAAACATGGTATAAAAATAAAAAGAAAACACAAAACATACCTATTCCAACGAGAAGATCATTCGAGTTCTTTTCAGCGCCGGTTTTTCTTCATTCTCTTGTAGTTTCTTCGTGAAACATCGAATCCTATAAACTGTAAAGTATCAAACGGAAAACTTGTTAGATTTCGGATAATGGGGTAGAAATTGCAAATATTTATTTGAGCGAATGCTGTAAGTCATACTTACGTATTAATTCAATTTCTTTCGGTAGTTGAGTTTCCATCTCTTCTCGTGTTGGGTCAATGGTGTACGCATGATGAAGCGCCCAAGTACCGAATGATGAGGTACTTATACATTGCATATTTCAAAAGAAAGCTGTGGATATTTCAATAAAATAAAAAATAAAAAGTTAATTAGGCCAAACGGATTTCGAAGGAAAAGTAATCGCAATGTTTCGACAGGTATTTATTTTGTGTTGCTGTAAGTACGTTACAGATGAGGCGAGCTTAATTCGAGTATTATCAAACATAAAATATATAAACCTTTTAATTACTTGTGGTAACCGGTCGCAAAAAATTATTTTCGATGAACTTTGCCACCATAGCGGGCAACAAATGCAGGTACGTCGAATTTGCGTTTGCAACCTTCGTAGTTCATATAGCGAATTTTGCCGAAAATTTCCCGTTCGCGCCATCCTTGATCGTGAATGCCGGCAATGGACCACATACAACCTACATATCCATTAGGGTCGCGCCCATCCAACTGATAACGATCATTGAGGTAGATAGCTATCTGTAGAGCTTCTTCTGGCGAAGCAGTCCATTCAAGGATCTTTTTCGCCCAATACATTCGGAGGAACCCGTGCATTTTCCCTTCTTTTACCATCTGGATCTGTGCTGAGTTCCACAAATCATCATGCGTTTTTGCCTGTTCGAGTTGCTCTCGTGTATACAGCCAGGTTCGCTTATCCTTACGATGATCATTCAATGTTTTCTGTGCCCAGTCGTAAGCACCCTTCAAACTATCGTAGTTCTTATTGTAGTAGCAAAAGTTATCCGAAAGCTCACGTCGAACAATGGCTTCCTCACAAAACGCTGCGACTCCTTCGGAATATCCCTTACCGTACTTTTTAACTGCAAGAATACAGCGTTGCACGGATATCTGGCCAAAGTGAAACCACGGTGAAAGATTAGACAAAGCATCATCCGTGGGATCATTACGTTTAGAATTAAATTTCCGCAATCGTTTTTCGACAAAACTTTGTAAAACCCCAACGCCTCCCTGATAGCCAGGGACTGCCCATTCGACTTCATCCACACTTCGGTCTACTTCCAAGGTGTCGATCAGTTTTGTCCAATTGATCGGTTGTGCTTTGAACGAACTTTTGTGTGGATGCTTAATTACTGGTGGAAATTCCGTTAAATATGTTCCCAACTGGGAGTTCACCTTATTGCGAATGGTGCGAGCTGCATATTCTAACTTCTCGGATGTGACCCATAACGGAACAATGTTATGCGCATCAACCTGGCATACCGCTATCTCGTCAGGTAAAGCTTTTTGTACATCCTCGACCCATTGCATCGGAACACGAAGAGGGCTGAA
The DNA here is from genome assembly GCF_029784155.1 of Uranotaenia lowii. Lineage (NCBI taxonomy): Eukaryota > Metazoa > Arthropoda > Insecta > Diptera > Culicidae > Uranotaenia > Uranotaenia lowii. The sequence goes on along the minus strand of NC_073693.1, from coordinate 158,088,778 downwards.
GTCGCATACTACTGCGCCAATTTTATGGGTCTTGACAAACTTAGGGATTGTGTCCTTAGCCAGACCCGTCAACATGTGAAATTGGATATCCAAAGCTTCGCACTCCTTTGAAACCTCTTCGAGACCTGTAAACATTCAAAAATTACACAAAACACACAAATTAAAATTGAAATATCCACCTTTTAGCATGAACTTGAAATGGCGAATCGTTGCATCCAAGAATTTGGGTACCAAACTGAAACACACGTGTAAAGGAAGCTCATTTTTCAGGGCCAATTTTTGTGCAAATAAAAAAGCCCAATTATCCTGTACTCGGGCATCACGGGACATCCAATAAACAATGCCTTCTTTACCATCGGCAACTTCCTTGGCATCGGATAGGATACGTATGCGTTTTTTCTTGAAATCGAAATCCAGAATAGATTTGCCGGCTTCTTTTCGTTGTACCTTGAATTTTTCGACAAAATCATCCACCTTTATTGGGCCTCCCTCTACTTGAGATTTCTTTTTAACGTCGGTCTTGGCATCGTCGGTTTTCAATTTTTTGGACGGTGGACCACTGCTTCCGCTCGAAGATTTCTTCATAGTGTGGATACTGAAAGAAAAAAGGCCCAACAGCCATGATTGGTTCATATTGCGAAATTCCTGTTCACAAAATATACCTACGTTGAAACGTTCTTAACAGCGAAATTTTATTCATTAACTGGATAATTCAACACAAGCACATAAATTGTAGCAAGAAAAATACGCTCAAGAAACATTAACATCGATTTTCAATCGATAATGTTTTGCTACGAATTTGAAAAGCGAATTAAAGCGCGAATAACGAGCACGTTTTGTTTATTACGCACAGTTTATACGCATGCACTGCCCGCGACAAAAAACCCAAAAAACATGGCAAATATACGCCCAAGCGTTTTATCAAACTTTTCTTATAAGAATTACACTGCGAATCTGGACCACTCAGAATGTTTCTTTTTAAATCGATCCCGCTCACGTAAATGCTTGAAATTTGATGCCAACAATAAGGCATTTCCCGACTTGTCAACCGAACAGCTGATTTCTCATGTTTACAATTTTCGGCATCTGCATGATGGTAGGGTAAAAATAACAACAACACTACGCATGTTCAGTGGCCGGATAGCAACCATACCAAATTGGCGGTGGAATAGAAATGGTTATGCAAAATTCTTAATTTTTTATTGTCAATTGCATGAATTTTTAGACTATTGAGAGAATCTGATTTGACAGGTAACAATCCCGCACTCACTAACACCATTACATTCTTTATATAAACTATCATGTGCTAAAAGTTGAAAAGGGACTATCTGAAAAAAGGACCAACTTCAGAGTTCAGTTACTTCAAATTATTTCTACCAAAAAATCAACTATATACGCACCGTTGCCGTCTTCAACAAACTGCGCAGATTGCACCTATTTAGACCCCCGTGCAAATAATTTGCGCTCAGTAAAATCTGCTCACAGTCCTATACATAGACAATGACACATATCGATATTCTTTACATCTTTGGATAAAATTGAATTGAAAACAATTGCGACTGGTGTGTCAGTAAAAATGGTCAGTGAATCCATAATTTTTTGGCTAATTTTTCAGTAATTCGAAAAACGCCAGACTAATTCATGATTTATTTGTTCCACTTACATTCTTGTACCCGGATGTACAGAATGCATTCTGTTTTCTGTTCGTTTCTTTTCATTTGTTGATCGGTCAGTTTTCGTTATCAAACTCCTTGGTTCGCATTTCATAATAATTTTCGCCAAAACAATAACGATTATGCCGTTTGGAAATGTGATTCGAAAATCAGAAGCGAGCAACGGCTGGTTTGAAAAACTGACACGGATTGTCTATGTGTGCGTCAGTGCGAAAATAT
>NC_073693.1:158036722-158086386 GCF_029784155.1 Uranotaenia lowii | reverse complement strand
TTTATTTTTTGCTCAGCTTTTCTGTGGTTTGTTGGTAAACAAACTTCATGAGTTCCGCATAGTTGCATAGCCTAAATAGCCAAAATGGCTGAATCGGGAATTCGATATTCGGTAACACCTTGGTCGAGGCCTTGTTAGCATTGAACCCAGTTTGAACCGAAACTCATCCTGGATTCAAAGTTGTGTTTTTCCAAATGTAAGAAATATTAAAAATACAATTAATCGAACGTGGAATTCAGCTGATTATAACTGCGAATGAGAATATTGCGAACTAATCGTGAAGTGCGTTGTATCAAATGAAAAAATCCCGTGGATATTTATTACACCGGAAAGACGTGAGAAGCGGCTTCAGAAGATTCGGTATCAATTGGTCCCCGTATAAAAACATCATCAGCCCTGCTCCTGCCAACTAAAGACGAACGAATCCGAATCAGCGAAAAATGTATCCCCCCAATGACAATTTTTTTGGTGAAATCTTTCATTTTCCAGGATTCTTACATGTTTTGGCTATGTCCGTAGAAGAAGAAGAAAAAGAAGAAAAGCATAGCGCAAGGATGCAAATGGCCTAAATTCGTTTTATTGTAAAAGATTTCAATCTACAGAATAGGTCTCGAATGAAAAATATGTGACTAAACATGTGGCCATTATTGGTAAGCAGCACCTGAAAAGCTACAATGATAAACCAAGGTAGCCCTCATAGGTAGATCAACGAAATGCCCCATTCGTTATGGGTGATAATTATTCGACATAGAGGTAAACGCAGATTCACATTCATCTGCAAAACAACATTTTTTTACCCCTGAATGTATGTAATCTCAAATACAAACGCGAACGACTAGAAAACGCAAAATCTGAATGGGAAAACGAAAAATTTAAATTTAACTGGTTTAAATTTATTTTCTGGGTTTTTATTGAAGATGTAAGGTGTTCCAATTCGAGACATTCTAGCAAACTTAGATTTTGGATATTTGTACCTTATTTACAAATATCTCAAGCTGACTTGTTCGTTTAGTCATCTTATCCTCGTAAACTTTCCCCTTGTATCACTAATCACTCACTAATCACTAATCTTACTTCCACAGCCAGAACTTATGTCTGAGTCCCAAAGAATAATAACAGTATTTTATCATTCTTCTTGTCTTTGTTCATGTATTTAATTATTTTAACATATGAACATTAAAATGATCAAAAACATGAATTGGTTGGGCCTACCATGGAGCAGAGAACGCAGAGACATCCGGAACACAGGAACAGGAAGAAACGTGGACCACCAGTACCATACGTTTCAAATGGGGAATATCGTTGGAAGCATGCTAAGAAAAATGCTCCTTGATGAAGAAACCATGCGTAATGTAAAGGAACTTCGCCAATCGCTAAGGTCATAAAAGGTTGGAAATGATTTATTTTGTACACGGAAATCCCAAAATCTCAGCACATATGTTCAAAAATTTGACAAAATAAGTAAAGCAACTTTAAAATTTGTAGCTTAATTTTTTATTACTTGAACTGTTTCGGATTTCAGTGTACAATCATTTCTGATCACCGACCAAGGTTAAAGCGCCTTTACTCGCTCTTGAAAATAAAAAAGAGAAACGAAAAACATTAGTAGTACATAAAACCCTCCGAAAGTTTTTCCAAAAACTTTAACCGTATTGAAAATAATATATCAAAATTACCTTTGAAAGTTCTCATAAAATCAAAAATTAACCATAGTAGATCGAAAACATTCAAAGATGAATCTAGTTATCGAATAAAATACTAATATAATTTATTAATACAAAATTAGACATTTGAAAATAAGCAATGTTATGCGATTCATATCATTGAATCAATTTTCAAGTGATTATTACTGTTCACAAAAATTGTAAAAGTTTAAACACAGAGAACAGACGTACAAGCTCGAATAAAAAATCTACCAAAAAGTGTGTAAAATTTCAAATGCTGACATTCAAAAAATACGTTAGAAATTGACTTGAAATAGTGCCATCTATTGCGCCGTTCAAAAGTTACAAATCAAATTTTCAGCTGGCCAGTTTTTGAAAAGGCCAGCCAAAAAACAAAAAAATTGTTCAAAACTATCGTTGGAAATCTTACACAAGTTTCGTGGGCTAGCTTGTATGTCTGTTCTCTGTGGTTTAAATTCAAATAATGTTCCAAAGAATTCAAAAATGTTTGTAGAAGTTCTATCATAAATATGCTTTTAGATCTGTTGTGCTAATCTTACATATTGATTTATTGAAAATGTTATGTAAACTTTTTTAACAAACTCTTTCGAAATATTAACACAGCATTACCCAAATATTAGAAAAATTAATATACATATTCTATTATGTTATTCAAAGTAAAAACAATTTAATTCGTACAGTAAGATTCGCAAGTGATAAAATTAAGAAACCACCTACCCCTAACAAATGAATCCACCCACAAACAGCTCGAACTAAGTGTTAAATCAAGCCAGCCGTTGGCGAATTTTGAAAAGTCAGTGAGTGCTGCGATTAAACGCAAACTGTAGGTACGTTTGTAATCGAAAATATATAAATTAAATCTAACATTCGAGGTAAAAGTCGATACTTCTTTACGTTTTTATTCTCAACTTTATACATACCAGTTCATTGAGAAATCCAACAAAAGATAGCTGAAACGAAAGAAAAAATAATAAGGAACATCCTCATCCGTTTTCTGCTAGTTTCCGCACTTGCTGCTGACTTTATTCGGCATCAAAAATTTTGTCACTTTTATGCGCACATTTCTCAATAGCTTTATTAACTTAAACATTCCCAATGTAGCACTAAAAAGACCACTTCCTCACGTTTTAAAAAAAAACGCTATCCCACCAAACTGCTCTTTCCATTTTCAACATTTCTGCACCATCAAAATTAAACTTTCCTCGCTAATCAAACTGTGCAAAAAAAACTTTCCGGAGGAACCGCACTAAGCACTATTAAAACAACAACAACAACGATATCAAGTGAAAAAGGGATTCTGATTTAGCACTTGGTTTTTTCCTGTCATCAACAGTGATTTCAGTGTTGTATCCTTTAAAACATTTATAAATTGATGATTTGGTTTGTAAAATCAAAACTTTCCCTCGAAAAGGACAGAAAAACGAAAAATTGAACGCAGAGAAAATAAACGCGACCGCACTCGACCAAGGCCTACTCGCCAATCCCCTCGTAAACTTTCCCCTTGTATGTACTTTATCTAACGTCTGTTTAGTTTATTCGTTAGAACCACTTCTCATCCAATGGTTTCGACACAAACGTTAAGAAGGCTGGCAATACCAAGCCGTAGCTTTTGATACCACAGCTACAGGAGACCACCAGCGAACCCTAAAGGGTGATACGGTCAAAATTTGGTCAATATCAACTTGACGTTTTTCTTTCAATTTTGCATTTAAAAAACCTGAACACCCCTCATTTTGAGGTGTGTGTGTGTGTAGAATGTTGCTCCTATTTTGATTTTGAAATTTACTTTTCAGTTGATTTCAGTTGCCTTCCAAGGAAGAAGAGCAGCGTATCAAAATTTTTCCGAGCTACTCGCACGCAAAGCTGGCAAAATCGCTAAAAGTTGCCAAATCAACCGTTACAAATGTAATCAAAGTGTTTGGGGAACGTTTGTCGACAGCCAGGAAGTCTTGATAGGGGGAAAACGAAAACCGGAAGCCGCTGGTACGACAAAGAGAGTTGCCAGTAGTTTCAAGCGAAACCCTAACCTATCTCTCCGAGATGCCGCAAATAAGCTGGGTGTATGGTCTACAACCGTGCATCGAGCCAAAAAACGAGCCGGACTATCGACTTACAAGAAGGTAGTGACTCAAAATCTCGATGATAAACAAAATACGACGGTCAAAGCGCGATCCCGGAGGCTGTACACGACGATGCTGACGAAGTTTGACTGCGTGGTAATGGACGATGAAACCTACGTCAAAGCCGACTACAAGCAGCTTCCGGGACAGGAGTTTTATACGGCAAAAGGAAGGGGAAAGGTAGCAGATATTTTCAAGCACATGAAACTGTCAAAGTTCGCGAAGAAATATCTGGTTTGGCAAGCCATCTGTATCTGTGGCTTGAAAAGCAGCATTTTCATAGCTTCCGGGACTGGCAACCAAGAAGTTTACGTGAAAGAGTGTTTGAATAAACGTCTGCTGCCTTTCCTGAAGAAACACGGTTGTTCCGTACTGTTTTGGCCGGATTTGGCATCTTGCCATTATGGTAAAAAGGCCATGGAGTGATACGCCGCTAATAACGTGCAGGTGGTTCCCAAGGACAAGAAACCTCCCAACACGCCAGAGCTCCGCCCAATTGAGAAATACTGGGCTATTGTCAAGTGGAACCTAAAAGACCAAAAAAACTGCTAAGGACGAGCAGCAGTTCAAGGCAAACTGGCTTTCTACGGCGAAGAAGGTGGACAAGGTGGCTGTACAAAATCTGATGGCAGGGGTTAAGCGTAAGGCCCGGCAATTCGGATTTGGAAAAGCTGAACCCTAACTGAATATTTTTCCTGAATTTTATACTAATTAAACTTGAAAAAGAAATTTAAATTGATTTTTTAAATTAACGATTTCACCAATTTACACGCGTTTTCCCTTGACCAAATTTTGACCGTATCACCCTTTATATTCAGAATTGTCCAAAAGTGAAATTTCCATCAACGAATGTTCCAAACCGAATATTCAATTAACGTGTAGAATCTCAATTTGATGACATTTTAGCAAACTCCGTGGATCGGGACCTTTTTTCCATTCGGCAGAAAACAACACAAATTGAGAACCATAGCAACATACTTTGCTACACGGAAATAAGTTGCGGTAGGCTGAAATTCCTAGGTTGAAAATAAAACATAAACAAAATTTTCTGCGTGATTCTTGATATCTCGGTTAATTTAACTTTTTTGTTATTTTCCGTGTACGGTTGATGGAAAGATGTTCAGAGTTGCCTCAGTTCCTCAATGTTTGATTTTTTTTTTCTAGTAAGAACTTTCTCCAGCAGTTCCTCTTCAGCCTCGAGCGAGGTCAGTCGCTTTTTGTAATCGGTCCTCGCAAGCCAAAGGCTATAGCATTTTTTCGAACTACACAGAAAAAATTTTTGACTATTGGGGATTTTTTTTTATTATCTGACGGGTTTGCGCCGGGGGTCTTCAGATTTTCCCCAAAATTGAAAATTTGGTTCATTTTTGCGACTTAAAAACACATGTATTTTTTCAGATTTCTAACATTTTTATTTTTTGAGTTAGCTTCGGTTAGATTTTTTTGAAAATAAAAAATGACCATTTTTCAAAGCTACATAACTCTGTTGTTTCTCAACGTAAATTATAAAATAGTACATCAAAATGCATTGAAATGTTATCAGCTTTCCAAATAGAATAGTTGAAAAAAATTAAATAATGACCTTCAACATGAAAAGTTGTAAATAAACTTTAAATGGCGTCTAAAAGTACCGTCTGCACCACCGAATATTTTGCAAAAAATACCATTGTATAGCTCGATTTATGATGCAACTTTCATCTGAAGACACCAAAGTGGGCCATTATCACCTTGAAGAGTTATGAAATAAATAGTGACAATAAATCTCTTTTTTTGCATCGAAAACAAACAATGGTCGAATAACTGCACTCACATATGAAGATAGCAAGCACTTCTAACAACATGGAAACAAAAAAACTTATCAAAGCTGGTAAGAAACACTATTTTTTCGTCCTTTTCAGGCTGCCCCTACTCGCATAACAGTCCCATATGAATTTTCGTCATTTTAGGTCAACATAAGGCTTCAACATAGAAGACTAAAAAAAGAGGTTTTGTTCTAGAAATTTCGAAAAAAAATATCAATTCGTGGCTGTCCTATATGAAATATACCTGAATAACAGTCCCATATGTGAAATACCACGGATTTGGTTACTTTTCAATGTTTTTTTCGGTGAAATAGTCTTTGGTTTATTGCTTTGAATCATTTAAACATTTTTTTAACTCACTTGATCTCAAATGATGCACACTAGTTTTCGAAGGCAGGTCTGACTTTCTTAGGAATGACTTCCTGAGCGAAAAACTATCGGATGCAATCAAAAATCGTAAAAAGATTCAACTTACAATGTGGAATTCATGATATTTTTTTGCAAAAGTATGTTTCTTTTTCTGACAATTGCATTTAGAAGTTCAAAAATGATCAAATTTAAGTCTTAGAAAGTAGCTTGGTGAGAAAAATATATTTTGTATGGGACTGTTATGCTAGTAGATTCGAAAAAGGTTTCAAATATGGTCGATTAACAGTCCCATAATGAATAAAAATGGCGCTCTCGACTTAACCAATAATCCAATTTCGAAAATTTTAGGCCTAACGATTTATTATGACAACCTAGAAACGATTTTCGTTTATGCTGAAAGTGGTGGTCACAATTAAAATATATTCCAAAACAGAAAAAGCTGATTGTCTCGCTTGCTTATTTTTGTATATGGGACTGTTATGAAAGAAGGGGCGGTAGATTGTTGCAGCTTAACTTACTTCATGATATATCCAAAAATCTAATAACGTATTCGTTTATACCCAGTTTTGCACCAGGTCACAACAAGTTATGCACATTTTACTGTCATTTTTAGAAGTTTATGCGCTAAGTTTTGCATCCGTAATTCCCCAGATTTGATTTAAAATGGACGGTGGAACACTGAACATTCGTGTGTGAGCGATCGAGGTAGCAAAACACTGACAACGAATTATGTTCGTTCTAGTATGGTAAACCTCAAAACTGGGCGAATGTAGAAAACGAATACGGTAAAAGTATCATATTTTCATCATTTTACAGCCTGGGCTGGCCGTACTGAGCTCTTTGATTATTTCTACAACATTTGTGCCACTTTCTCATACTTTTTTGATCAATGAGAAAGGATTTTGGTGTCCAGTGCTTAGCTCCCGATATAAAAACTATGTAAAGCACGTCTATATTTCATTTTTTAATCACATTTTTGTGATCCCAAACACAGGGACTGAACCTTCTACTATTGGCATTGATTATGCTTCACAATGATCTTTGATCGAAAAATTAATAAGTATATGACCAGGTTGTAAAAGCAACATTCCCATTATTAGTTATATCACTTAAACAATACGATACTCAGAATTTTGGTTAAAATTTAAAGTCAGTTCTGCTGCAAACACCCTACAAAGCACGAAAAAGCAGTGTTTTTTACCTGCTTTGGTAAGTTCTTTTGTTTCCATGTTGTTAAAAGTGCTTGTTATCTCCATATGTGAGTGCAGTTTTTTTTTTAAAACGAACACACACATATAGGATCTCAGTGAAACTTCATGTTTCTTTGAAGAGATCTAAATTTTCTTAAGACTAATCCGTACATCTTTCAAGGATATAATGGCTAGCATTTTACTAATGCTAACACCACCAACCCACAGAAAGAGTACTATGTTTGCCGTGACCAAGACTTGATCTCATGACCTCTGGCTTAGAAGACTTGAACGCTATCCTCTAGGCCACGGTCGGCGGCTAATTGTTCGACCATTGTTTGTTTTCGATGTAAAAAAAGAGATTTATTGTCATTATTTCTTTCATAACTCTTCAAGGTGTTAATGGCCCACTTTGGTGTCTTCAGATGAAAGTTGCATCATGAATCGAGCTATACAATGGTATTTTTTGCAAAATATTCGGTGGTGCAGACGGTACTTTTAGACGCTATTTAAAGTTTATTTACAACTTTTCATGTTGAAGGTCATTATTTAATTTTTTTCAACTATTCTATTTGGAAAGCTGATAAAATTTTAATACATTTTGATGTACTATTTTATAATTTACGTTGAGAAACAACAGAGTTATGTAGCTTTGAAAAATGGTTATTTTTTATTTTCAAAAAAATCTAACCGAAGCTAACTCAAAAAATAAAAATGTTAGAAATCTGAAAAAATACATGTGTTTTTAAATCGCAAAAATGAACCAAATTTTCAATTTTGGGGAAAATCTGAAGACCCCCGGCGCAAATTGTCAGATAATAAAAAAAAATCCCCTATTACGTGTCATTGAAAATGGTTGTCTATAAAATAAAACAACCTGTAATTTAAATAACTCGTAATTTTAATTGCTTTTGTCTGGAAGTAAATGAAAGGTAATTTGATTTTACAGCAAGTGTCCTGTAAGTAAAAGGAGCATAATATTTGCTGTAGTTTTACAGGTCGAAGTCATTTATTTTTTAGTGAGCATGTCATTACAGGCTGATTTCAGATTACAGGAACATTTTCGGTATCAATAAAAAAAAACAATTTTCCTGTCAGAAGCTGTTCGTTTTTTTATCCTGCGAAATGATTATCACTAAAAATACCGCTCGGAAGTTTAAGCGGTTAGCGCTATTGTTAAACGATGCCGCCCAGAAACGTGCGCAGTATATTTATGGTGTAAATAATCCGATGCCGAAATGTGACTATGCGGAAATTCGTCAGCAGCAGAAAGAGAACAGATAAGTTCAGGATTTGAATTGCAGTTTGCTGCTACAAAATCTTACGAAAATTTCTAATCGAATAGGACCCAAAAACTTCTCTAACTGTAAGTTACACCATGGATTCAACGAATTCTAGCAGTTGCCCCGGAGTTACAAATCCATTCTCCGGAACTTCTGTTGGATCCAACAATAACGCCAAAACTGACGATCTTCCAACGTTAAGAAATGCGAACATAACTTCCTTTGCAGGCCATTTATCACGTAGTGGTGGTACCATAACTTTCAAGCTCATGTCAGCCGTACTCGTAATTCAATGCTATGACTGTTGGTAAGTATTTGAGTTGACTTGTTTGACTTCCTCGTGTTAATTAAAATCGTTTGTTGCATTGCAGCTTTGGAAAGTCAAAATGACACAATGCTGCTCCTGCCAATTCGTTTGAATAATGTACTATTGATTGAATCGTCACATTCGCTGCATCATCTTCCAACAGCTGTTAAGCCCGAGGAACCCAACAATGCCAACTTTCGAATTATTTTTTAGAGTTTCGTGACATTACGACCATCAGCGCAGGAACAATGAAGCAATTTGTTTGTATTCAGAGCATTCAATGACGAGTCAGCATAAACCGAACTCTGCAGGAAACCGCGACGAAAAACCATCAGCAGGTAATTTTTCTTCTTACCCCTCCAACAACTCGAGCAACAGATATTCAGAAGGTTATCTTGAAGCACAGAAAAATCTTTAACTTCACTACACGATAATATCCAGGCAAGCTCCGAAACTAAAAAATTAACTGTTACGACTTTTTTGTATTAATTTTGAAATTGCTGACGAGTTCTGGTGATGATTAGGCATGCACTTAAGTGAAAAGCGTACGAATTTCAATGATTTTTATCCTCTTGAAAATATTTTCGGGTTTTGATTTTTTGTTTTGGCCTGAGAAGCATGTAGGTATGTACACAGATTTTTCCCATTTGCGCAAGTGAAATGCAAGATGCAGTGTAAATAAATCAAATTTGTCATCAAAAGGGATCAAAAGGGATAATCAATTAGCTAAACGAAGCGTTACTCGCGCAACTGAAAAAAAGCTCAAGAAATTTGCATTTTATGCCCTCAGTACCATTAATCAATTTAAAGCATTTCAAGTTAATAACGACAAAAAACAATCTATATTTTATTATTTTTTTTGGTTAGTAATTCCATATTTTTTATTTCTTTTTCCCATAATTTATATTTAAAATAAAATATTTAGTTTTAAACAGGGTGGCCACAATTTTTTCATTTTGAAATTCCCGGTTTTTTCCCGGTTTTCCCGAACAAAAATTTAAGGTTTTCCAGACTTTGATTGTCCAGTTTCCTCGGCATATAGCAAAATTTTCAAAAGCATGATCTTTGTTCATGATATCTTAAGTTGACCCTATCATTTTCCGAAGAACTTGTCTTCTGTTTAAGCTAAGTTTTGAAAATATATTCTTTAGAATTCAGTACAGATTTTTTATAAATTAAAGAAGTCAATATTTGCAAAAAAAATCAAATTCAATTTTTGAAACGTTATTATAATTGTATTTTATACAATTCAGTGCTTAAAAGTTAACTTTTGGACACAGAAAACATTATCGAAAAGTGATAATTTTTAATACAAACTGTTTTTTGTCTGCAAAATTACAGTCCACTACTTCATCACAAATTTTCAGTCATTTTGCATAATCATTGACATGTGGTTATTTGCAAGATGCACTTCTTGTAGGTCAATTAATGGATTTTCAAAGGATTTTTCAAAATTTCATTAAATTGTGTGCGCCACTTGTTGCAAAACTCGACGTAATTATCCACCGAGTTGGATGATAAGCCTCGTTGGGTAAATTTACGACTTGTGTTTAAAAAATAAATTTTTTGCAACTTGTTGCAATGAATAACTTATTAGAAACCATTCCCCAAACATTGTTTTTGCATCTTGAATTCTGACCTCAAAAGTTTAAAAAAGATATGGGCAACAAGTTACAGAGCCTCTATTAAACAGTTTTGGGGATTTTTCAACAGCATTTCAAAGTTTGAGATATAGACCAAATTTAAAACATTTATTCAATTCAGATTCGCCCATTGTTTTATTTGTGTAAAACTAAGAAATTTCATTTTCAAAATGAATATCGGAAAAAATTACAAAAGGAATTGAAAATTATGATATCTAAATTTATTAGAATAAAATCAAAAGTATCGTAAATTAATAAAAATATGAAACATTTATTTTTGATTTTCAAAGCGTAGTAAAATTAAATTTTGCAGTTTAAATTGATTGATAGATACTCGAATTAAACTACCTACACTATTTAAAAAATCTGAACTTCAAGACTCATGGATTTTGAGTTCAAGATAACATTTTGATATATTAAAATTGCAAATTTTGAAAGAAATTCAAAAAAGAACAATGTAATTTTTGGTAGTAGAAATAAAAAGTTAAAAAAAAAACATTTCTTAATTCTCTGCTGCACACGACTCCATATTTGGTTTCGAACTTAAAAAAAATATTTTTTAGCATGATTCAGAACTGTCAAACATTGCAAACTATATTTCTAATTTAAAAAAAACTGATTTTAACAATTAAAATTATTAAATAACAGATATATTTTCCTACAGTAAAAATATTTCCATCAAATGAAAATCTCAAAATTTTCATTTTTCATTCAGTGTAGGATTAGCTTTGCTATGCAGAAAAATGTGGATTTAATTTCAGTGAAAAAAGTAACTGTTATTTGTTCAATGTTTATGTTGAGTCAGTTTCTCGGGGTAAAATAAGATGATTGTTCCGGTTAATAAAAGAGTTATATCATATTTTGTAATGTTTGCTTGGAATTAACTCCTGTATCAGGAAAAAAAATCTTATAAATTTCTTCAAAAACATGCTAAGCAAAAGCTAACTTTAAGGATTTATGCAAAAAACAAGTTGAAAAGTGGAAAAATAAGGTTTTGAAAAAGACTCGACAGTGTACATAAAATTATCAGAAACTATGAGCTAAGTTATAAAATGCATTTTACAATAAAAACATGATAAAGCTTAGTTCTTTTAGAAATGGGACAGTTACGAATGCCTGTATCTAAAAAACCATTCGTTTGAACGAAATACTTTCTATGGAGAAGAAGAAGGTAATGTTATGATCTTTCATGAAAAAATTTGAAAAAAAAATATTTACCGTTTTTTGTTAAAGAAATTTCTACTTTATTCTTGGTATCTCCCATTGGCTGGCGCACACTTTTTTCAGTCATGGTATTGATCAGTTTCTCCAACTTATACTTCGTAAAATCTATATTTTAGGTGGCTTCACCCTCCTTCTTCAATTTCTGATACTTTTTTGTCCAATACTTCTCTGGAAACTGGAAACTGGAAGCATTTTAGTGGATACAATTGTTTCGAAATGAACAAATTTGATTATTTTTGACCACATTTTTGAACGTTTTTTTTTCGGTACCGGTTTTACAGCTTAAGAGCTTTGGAACTATCAAAAAATGTTTGTTTGAGGTTGGATTTCAATGAGTCATCACTAGGCAACACTTTCAGCTTATCGGAGAAAATTGTTTTTGACATTTCAGCGATCTACCCTTAGTTTTTCGTTTATTGAAAATTAAAAATGCTGGTATGAAACTTGACTTCCTTGATGATCCTTAACCGTTGTTGCCGATCATGTGCTTCTCTCCAATGCTTGATTTGAACTTTGTGGACATTATTGACAGTGTTTGCATACTTATCCACCACAAAAACTCAGTAATTCCTTGAATAATCAACGGTTTTGTCAGCCATCAATTTGATAATGACGTATTTTCAAGGAAACTGTGCAAAATTATTTTTTTCTTTTTCTCTTGCATCGTACATATCTCAAAAACGCATTAATTTTTAATTTTGAAAAAAATAGGTCGAATAGTACTTTTTACAGGCAACAAAATGCTGTCAAAATTTTCAATATCCAATAACTAGGTAACGAGCTATTAGCAAATGAAAGTGTCCCATTTCTAAAAGAACTAAGCTTTATGTACGTACTTCTTTTCAAATCTGTAAAGCTTTGTTTCACAAATTGATTGTGCCGTCATGAATTCGTATCATTTATTAGATTCTGTCAAATCTAGTTCTGGTGATATTGGGTTTTGAAATTTAAAAATTCCTAAGTACTAAGCAAAATACATCATTGACCATTGATAACTAATAATCATCAAGTTTAAAAATCCTCAAGTTAAAAAAGCAATAGAAAAAATGTAACTATTTGTGACATCGTTGAAGAATATTTATGAGCTTTCGATATCAAAGATTTAAATTCAATTTAAAACTTAGTTGAATACTTCAAACTTGATTTGACTTATGCTTTAAAAAAATATTTGATTCCTTCTGATTAAAAAACTATTCCAAAATATCGTTAAATTCTCATAATTCACCAGACTGTGAAAAACAAACTTAAAGGACGCCGCAGTTTGCTCAAAAGTTTCAACTATTCACGGTCTTCGTAAAAGTTAATCATTGAATCGAAACCTAAGATTTGAGTATCTTATAAAAGTTCTGAAATGTGGCTAAAAATTGTTTAAAGTTAACCCCTGAATCTCGAAAACTAGAGCCGGCAGAAAACACCAAACTGCATATTTGGATATGTCGCCCTCGAATTAGTCACATTAGCTGTCAACCCCCCTAGCAAACCAAAGAACGTTTATTTGGTTGACTTGTGCATTCGAAAAGAAATAAACTAAAAATAATCAATATTATGGCAATAATTTTGTTATTTTGACATGCGTCACTTAAAATACAAATATGAATATTCAGGAAATATTTACACTGTTTTTTTTTTTTTAAATTTTATTTCAATATTCGTCACGGATCAGGTTAGAAATCAGTTCATTAGACTTTTTCGCAAATTTTCAAAGGAATCTTAACATAGCCAGGCTTTAAAAAGTGTAATTTAAAATTTTCTGAATAAATTATGACCAGTGATCGAAAAAAGTTAATTTTCCAATCAGTGTGGTTGATAGGAGATGGTTTCTTTTTTAACTATGCAAATTTTCGGCAATGTCTAATTTTTATTATTAAGCTACGGAAAAATACCGTGTCGTGCATAAAGATGATCGATTGTTTTGTGTCTAACTCTTAAGTTAATAACTATCACTGGAAAAATATAGTTTTCTCATTTTTTCCATTTCCATTCGAAATTTGCTTGCTTTTATAAGATTGAGAGTTTTTTTTTAAACTATTGTAATGATGTTTAATGAACAAATTTTAAGAGGTTTTTTTAATTTCTCATCTAATTTTTCGGGCAGTTTTGAATTCTAGGTTCCAGTAAAATTAGTTAAAAGAAATTAAATTTTGAGGTAGTTGAAGAGAAATCTGAGAGTGTTTAAAATTTCCAAACTTAAGATATTCTTCTTACACAATTTTGAACTGTAAAATTCTGAGTTGGAAATTGAATTTTGAATTTTGATCAGGGATTCAATCTTAGAAAAAAAAAATGAATATCGGTTTTCTTTGGTAAATTTTCCCGGTTTTGGATCTGAATTCCCGGTTTTTTCCCGGTACATACATTCAACCGGAATAGAAAATAATTTCATTCAAAAAATATTGATTCTAATACAAATTCTTATCTATAAATGTTTCAATTTAGAAGATCGACCTTTTCGTTATGATGCGTCAGTAACGCCTAATTGAGATATTGGGAGTGTTCTATAAAAGTGCTATAAAAGAAATCGATTGACGATTGAACAGCTGATTGATTGAACAGCCATTCACTACTAACGCGCGGTTTCTCACGGAAAATTGAAATGAATCCATTATTTTGGTCCTCTCAAAGGCTATCGTGATCAGTTTTGACTGGTTTCGATCCAATCCGATTAGTTTTGACCAAAGCATAGGCTGAGTGAACAACCGTTTACCGATTGAAACCAGTTTCTATCGCGTACGGAACAGGCCTATTGATTGTCCCTTTAGTGACAGGGCCAGCCTCCGCCCGCGTGTGTATCCTCATTCCACTTGCGCAAAAGAGCAAACCAATATGTAAAAGAAAAATTGAGTGAGATTGTATAGAAAACTCAAAAAATAAGTAAGATTATTGCCAGACTGAATTTGTTTTAACCTAAATGTAAATTTATTTGTTTTACAAGATTTCGTTAACCGACTGACTCGAGTTTGTTTCAGGAAAGGTAACTTTATTCTCAAATAAAAAAAAACATTTCTTTGAGAAAAATACTTCTTACAGGTGCTGCTTTTGGAATAATGGATTCGAGAAAAAAACGAAAAAGTGCCTACCGAGTTCCTGTTGGTAATGATCAATAAGCTGCTCGAAGTTTACGATTCCACCGGCGTGTTATTCAAATTTGAAATTGTTTTATTATTTAACCAACCCTCAGCAGTTGTCCAAGAAAAAAATTGACCAAAGAAAGGTAATTACAAAGGTAATACATATATTATATTATTCACATTTCTTAGTTTTAATGTATGCCTTACTTTTCAGGATCGTCGGTACTTGATAAAATTTTCCTTTTGCGGAAGGCTTGAGCCAAACTTAAAATTGACACTAAGGGTTCGTTTTTTGTGTTCATTTGACTATCATGGTGGATTAATTCGTTTCGATTATAGAATAGATACCTCGTTCCTTGGTTTTTCATGATTTTGATGACCTGCTGTATATGTTTTCATATCCATCGAAACATAACGAGAAGGATGTCCAAATCTTCATCAGCCGGGAGATTTGTGAACAATCTTTGTTTAATTTGGTTTACCACAAGTTGTTTTACATGCTGACGTTGATGGACTGGTGGAAGGTGATGAAAGGTGAGGAATTTAAGAATTCAAACGACAATTTTTAATTATTTGTTAAAATTCATATCCGTTTATAATTATGTTTTTACTTAAAACGCGAGTACCGGTTTTAACTATGGAAACGAAAACCTAAACCATAAGTAGCATGTCTCCTTTCTGAACAATATATATCTTGTACACCTTATCACTTTACGAAAAGCGTTTGTTGTTTCAGAAAACTTATTTCGTAAAATTTTGTTTACAGGCAAACGCATCTGGAACAATGATTCAACGTTAGACAAAGAAACAACGCGTGAAGCGAGCATAGGTGGCGATATTCTAACATTGTAGTTGAAGTTGGTAGTGGAATCTGAGAAATCTATGTTGATAGTATTAAGGTAAATGCATATGTGCTAATCCTATTGAAGACATCAATTCTAATCCTCATTTTTATTTCACCTAGGCATGTACGCGGACGAATCGAAACAGGCTAAAAAGAAAAGGTTTTAAACCAAAATTTGAAAAATACAAAAAAGTGAATCTTAGGTTTTAAATTTTGCGTTTTAGCTGGCACGTGTTTAATTTATAATCATTGTTTTCAATAGTATTGTAAAATCAAAACATGAGTATAGATCACAAAACTGAAGAAAGTGGAAAACATGCACCGTGAGCGGCATTTTTCAATCAGATTGAAGTTACTTAGGGATAAATCCCATCGCACAAGCCACTAAGTAGGACGAACATTTTTTTGGTGCAGCAAGCACCTATGTGGAAGTAATGTGTGGTTCAGGTGGTAATAGTTTTTCACAAAAAAGAACGATTGCGTTCGCAGTTTTGAAATCAAAAAATAAATTGCGGCTATTTTGATTTTGGTTGAATAAAGTTATTCTTATATTATTTATTTTTTGTTTATTTTTTTCTGGCCGAAAATATTCTTATTCTTATTAGAATTGTCAAATTGAATCCAAGCAATTAAAAGACCTAAATTTTTACGGTACTGTGATTTTAAACCAGCCTGTAAAAGAATGAGTTCACTGAAAAATAAATGCCACGTGATTTTTTTTCGACCTGTAAAATTACGGTAAATGTCCTGCTCCTTTTTGTTACAGGATATTTGCCGTAATTTTACAGCAATTAATTTTTGCTGTGTAGAACGGTGTGAAGTGAGAAAGCGGTGCGATGAGTCCATCGCCGGGTGAACCCCCAGATAGGACTATACCAGAATGGATGGATCCCCATAACTTGAATGGACGCTTACAATACATCACATTGAAAGCAGCAGACGGACACAATCTTCCGCAAAACCCTTTTATCATCGGGAGATCTGTGAAAAAAACGGGAAAAATTGAAGGATTCTACGAGACGAAGAACAACTGGTATGTCATCAAATCAAGAAACCAAAAACAGATTAGCGAACTGGAAAAGTTGACAAATGCCATCCGAGTTTGAACCAGCGAAAATGTGTAGTTACATGTCGGGAAGTGGACCAAATGAACGAGAAAGATCTTCTTACTGAGTTGTCGTCGCAAAATGTGATCGACGTACGAAGGATCACAAAAAAAAACTCCCAGTTCAGTTGTTGGAACTTCCACATTGATCTTGACCATAAACGGGACGGTAATACCGGAGTTTTTTAACTTTGGATTCCTCCGAGTACGGACTAGACTATATTATCCGTTGCCATTGCTTTGCAGAAATTGCTTAAAGTACGGACACACAAAAAAAAAGTGCGAGAGTCCCCTCTCGTGCAGCAAATGCAGTTCTTCAAATCACGACAGTCAATCCTGTAAGAATCATCCGTTTTGCGGAAACTGCCAGAAAGAAGGTCACTCTCCGATTAATAGATCATGCCCAATCTGGATTGCCGAAACTACAGCAATTAAAATCAGTACCGAACGTAATATGCCGATTGCAGCTGCCCGTAAATTGATTCAACAAACCAGCAGCCCAACAACATTCGCCAATGTAGTCAAGGTCGACAAAAACCAACCGAGTTCAGTAGACAATAGACAAGCGCCACCACTAACCGAAACCAAACAGAAGGATGAAAAAACACAGCAGCAGCAGCCAACACAACAGAAGCGTACTAATCAACCAACTATTCACCTCAAACCAGCCTCTCCTCCACGGAAACGGATTACTCCTCAACCCTCACCGGCACAATCATCGGATGAGGCAGATGACCGCGGAAACGCAAAAGGATCCCCCAGTACCCTACCAAGGGAACAGTTAATTTTAAAATCCCCCATTCCTTCCCAACGCTCTCTTCCCTCTCCTTACCCCTTCCAACCTCCCCCTAGTCTTAAGAAAACCCCTGACCCTCGGCCCACTAAAACTCATACCAAAAAGTAAATGGCCTAATAAACTTTAATTATTTAAAAAAAAAAACTTTATCCAGGTGGTGGTGCTAATGCACATGTTGTTGTATGATGACTATTACGGGTAAAAAAAAGACAACTTGTCTCGTGATCGTCTGACTGTAAAAGATACCGTTTATTGTAACATAACTCTTCTTTACACTTTTTCCCGCGCCTACATGGAACGATTACACATTCAAAACATGCAACTGGCAACATTCAGCTAATGACTTAAACATAACTCCTTCGCAAGGTTGAATACAATATTGTTTTACATTAGCTTCTAGAGTGACCAATATTGTTGAGATTCAACACATGTCCTTGCTGAAGTATATGAAGCATGCTGAGACTTACCAATATTGATTATAATATGTTCGACAGAAGGCTAAAAACATCAACAACAGTAATGTTTTGTTTCGACTCAATTGAATTTTTTAACGTTTTCTTTCAAAAACAACTATATCCAACAGATGGACAATGTTGCTGCATATATTTAGGGGCAGAAATTATAAACATTTCTCGATATTTTTGGCCTAAAAACAAATGAAATTTTACTTTCATGCTATTCCCTAGGTCCTCCTACTGTTCCTATGTTCTTTTTTTATTCAAACTTAGACATTTGAAAGGGTTTTAAGCCATTTTTTCGATGCTGGCTTTCTCATTGAAAATGTTCGTTTTTTAATATCCATAAATTATCATATCATGACCCTAAAAATAACTCTAAAACCATACCTATACAAAGGAAAAAAGTAAAACTTTCATATAAAACAACCCATTTGCTTCCTAATGCTGTCATTTTATCAGGAGAGGTGTTTGTATGTGAGTTCTCGAACAAACAGACATTTTAAAACTTTAAAACTACATTTTAAGTAATATAATCTCTAACTACAAACCAAATATAGCCTATTTGAAACCTAATTTATAGGCTTTCAAACGTAGAAAACAGTTTTCAGATATTTTAACTTCAGACTTAGTTAACGATGATAATCTGCAAAAATTTCATGTTGATCAAAGTTGCCCCGGTGATCAAAGTTCCCCCAGTTTACGGTACTTCATTTAACGTCTGTTTCGTTTATTCGTTAGAACCACTTCTTATCCAACGGGTTTGACAAAAACGTAAAGAAGGTTGGCAATACCAAAACGTAGCTATCGAAACCACAGCTCCAGGAGGCCACCAGCGACCCCTGATTGAAAACTGATATCGAAGAAAACACCCGAATATCGATTTATGGTATGGTATTTTTTTAGTTTTAATCCAGAATTTACGTTTCGACAGGATAAGATTTTTCAACCTTTTTTCAATGGTGATTTTGAAACTCAATTCTAACTGTGATAATGTGATACATATTATCAAATATTTAAGTACATCATTTACAAACTTTGATACATTTCAAGTCATAAATAAACTTCAACAGTTTGCAGTTTTTTCCGTTACATTATTATATTTTATTTATGAATATGTAAACAAATAAACTCTAAAATTTAGTCAACGGAATCACGTTTAACATTATAGGTGCATAAAGTTTCACTTCAAATATTATTGCGTGATAAATTAAAACCAAAATATCAACCGCTTCGTTTGATTGCATATATCCATAGAGAGATAAAACTCCCACGCTGCTCGTTCAGCTAGCAAACCATCATTCACTGGGTGAGGATTTGATATATCCGGGACTCCCAAAAACTGTTTTCGGTCAGGTGGTCCGCAGGATTTCGCTGCGCCCGGTCTGGCTATAGTTGATTCTTATTCTGTTTTGCGGTCACCTGTTAGGGAAGTGATTTATGGGTGTCGTGTGAGATCAAAGCTAATATTTGGTTTTGCATAAATTGTCAGAATAAATTAAACATTACCGATTTTTGTTTGTAGAAAGCTCGGTTCGCCGCTTTGGATTCCCCGTGGTTGAAGCCTTTGTCGAAAAGTGCTTCGGCAATTGGGTCCTGCTTGTGGTGCCCAACCGAGGGATTGAGGGCATTCGTTTTGAGTTTTGAACCGTCGTGACTGGTCGAATGGCTGAAAAAAAGGAAAAAGAATGGCGAACAGCATTATTGCGCAATCTTAACCTACATATCTACTAGGGTGGTTGGTTTTGCGCGAATGCTGACCTGATCTCACGTTTGGTTCGCTGAACCTCTTTCTCTTGGTACGCGGTGCGCCTGAAGGCCGAAGGTGGCTTACGGCGTACGTAGAACGAAGCCGAAACCGTAACCTCTTCGTAGGTGGTTCCGTTGTCATCCTTTTGCAGTTGGCCACAAACCGTTACGATTCCACAAATTAAAACCAACAGAACAATATTCCTACTCAGCCCGGCCATTATCAGAATAACAAGGTTAAATTAAGATCAACAGGAAATGAAAATATTATTCACAATTGAACACAACAGCAGCAGTAATTAAACCTCAATAAGCTACCCGAGATTACTCTCTGTGTTGAAGATTAGCTCGTACTGGACTGACGGCTTCTACTAGATGCGTATATTAATCGACGGATTAATCGGCGATTCACCAGTCGTTACAACCAATACTAGACTAGAGTAGTGGTAGGTAGGAGGTACTATATTTTTTGCTATGAATGGAATTCTTAGTTCAAGTTTCGTCGTTGCACAATCTCATCGCGCATGTTATGGTAGGGGTAAATCCAATATAATATGCTCTCAAAAATGGACCGAGCTCGTCTGGTGCATTTATTATACTTGCAGATTATTTGCTGCTCTCAGTTAGGTGAATGAGTGGCTGATCCCCGACAGCGTGGTTGTGCATTTTTTCTTTGAGGGTAGAATCCAATTACTATTTCATAGTTCAAATTATTGAACGTTAACTTTATCATGATGTAGAAGATTAAAACAACAAATTTACTGAACCTCTGCATCGAAAGTGTAAAGTGTGTACAGATTTTAAAATATTCTTAATATGAGTCCTACCTTTGATATTCCTAGTGCATGGAAACACATTTACCGGTGCTCTTAGCTCGCATGCTTATTTCACTCGGTGATGAAAGAGGGAAATTACTGGAATCAGAAAGGTGTTTAAACTGAGTGTTAACTTGAAGTACCGTAGACTGGGGGAACTTTGATCACTTTTTTCATTCATTTTTGAATACTTTGCAAGAAGTTGCTTTTTCGTAATACCTCAAAGCTTTAAACCCTTACTGAAGTGAGGAGTATTAAACATGATCATTGATTGCAGTAAATTCAAACGACATTGGTGGTTATAATTAAATCAAATATAATAATAATAGCAATATTCCTCACTCCCCAGAAACTTGAAGGACACATGAAACGCGCCTCCATGTGAGGAAAGTTCTTACGAACATGAATAAATGCTATCGAGAAGACCTAAGTTGCCTTAGACTAAATTTCGAAAGCTTCTGGCGAAAACTGTTAAGCTCATTATCACCAAAACTTTGTGTCCCGATCTGACAATTAAACTATAATTACAACACAAGTATATCTACAATTTTTTTTCATAATATCTTTCATGATAAGTAAGTTGACTTCGTTTCGTTCGTTCGTTTTTATTTATCGGTTCAACATGTTTTGAAGTTTTCAAAAAATCAGATGTGTCTAAATGAAAAGTATTAAAAAGAGCTAATTCTACACGAAGAATTTGTTCCTTTGCCAATTTATTCATTTTTAGAGAAATGCTGATTTCCATTTACTAAACGTTATCCAGATAATATTACGTGTATAGCACCAAACCGAATAGCGACAGTAGGACTAGCGACGCTTTTTTACTAGCGGGATTCCTGTCATTCGCAAGTTTGTTTTTCTTTTTTCAGTCCAGTAGGCGATTTCAATGTAGTACTCGAACATTGTTTATGTTATTTTCCTTAGGCCATCAATCGCATGCTTCAAGTATCCAAGGAAACTTGCTATGCGTCGTTATTATTTTCAACGTCGCGACGGATGCGACGTGTCGCTAGTAAGCAAAGCTGCTATGATTATTAGCGCTTATATTTTGGATTTTTTCTGCATGCATAATAATAATAATAATGATGATGAGGTCATCAATAAATCTCAAATCATATTGTAGAGTAGATTTTAAGATCAATTTACTTAGTAAATTGTTGCCTTCTTATGATTTCTTTTATGAAATATGCAGTATTGTCCAAAAAGTGAAATTTCCATCAATGATTGTTCCAATTCAATCGACATTAGAATCTCAAATTGTAGATTTATTAGCATACTCCGTCAGTCGGGACCTTTTTTCCATTCGGCAGAAAACAACACCAATTGAGAACCATAGCAACATACTTTGCTACACGAAGAAAAGTTAGAGTAGGCTGAAATTCCTATGTTGAAAATAAAACATAAACAAAATTTTCTGCGTGGTCATAGAAATGCAAGTTCAAACACGAACTTTTGTAGTTAAGACGCGAACCCACGATTGATGGAAAGAATGCTCAGAGTTTCCTCAGAACCTCGCCCAATTAATGAAAAGAGTAGTAGGACCACTAGAAAGATTAGTAGGAATCCTACTTGCCGCCTTCTAGCCATCCCTTTGTTTTCTAGTGGAAAATGGCCCAACCAGATGAATTTTAATGACTAGAAATGAATTTTCAGAATGACAGCTCGGTTGACATCTGTGCTTTTGTGTGAGTGCATGGCATTGAAAAATGTGCATGTATGTGTGATGAAATAGGGTGGTCCGGTTTTAAAAGGCATTTGTGTTATTTTTTGAATTAAAATAGTTTTGGTTTTTTATAGTTAACATTGAAATTTTATTAAAAAATTTTTTTCATAGCTTTTTAATCACTATCGTTCAATATGCTTCCTCTCTTAATTCCCATTTTCAAAATTTCCCGGCGGCAAAGTGTTTGGGCCCGGCTTGTTGAGACTGGGTTAGCTTCTCGCTGTGATAAACTCCGTTCTCGAAAGGCTACCCAGGAACTACAGACTGTACACACTGAGAGCCACTCGCTGGTGTTCGGTACCAACCAGATCAACCGGGCCAAAGTCGAAGCCAGCCAGGTCAGTTTCGTGCGATTAGCGTGCGGAGGCGTGGGTGTAGACCTGGATACCACCTGGAACGAGCACCATACGGCGGCTACCGCTCGGATGGCCGCAGGTTGCGTGATCAATTTAAGCTATAAGGCAGCAAAAGGGGAAATCCAAAACGGATTCGCCGTCGTTCGTCCACCGGGACGCCACGCGGAACCAAATGCGGCCATGGGTTTCTGTTTCTTCAATTCGATAGCCATCGCAGCGCGTCTCCTCAGGCAGCGGTTACCGTCGGAAATTCGGAGGGTACTGATCGTCGATTGGGACGTGCACCATGGCAACGGAACGCAACAGGTATTCTACGACGATCCGAATGTGTTGTACCTGTCGATACACAGGCACGACGACGGGAACTTTTTCCCGGGAACCGGTGGGCCAACGGAGTGTGGAGCAGGTCCCGGCCTTGGGTTCATTGTGAACATCGCCTGGTCCGGGGGTTTGAATCCACCACTGGGAGATGCGGAATACCTGGCCGCCTTCCGGACGGTACTGCCGTTCCCGGAGTGCTTGGAAAACTACTGAAAAGAAACGAATTAAGCACAAAATTTGCAATTGAACAAAAATAATTACCTGTTCCATCCGTTCAACGAAAAAAAAATCAGGCCATTAAGTGGACGACTTGTTCAGTCGCGTGTATACGGCAAAATGGCCGGTTTTTAAAGTCAACATGATGGACATCAGTGTTGTACATAGGGTGTTCATCTTGTTTTGTATAATAGGCATGAACTACCAATTTTTGTGCTAGTATGTGGGGCGCGCTGATTTGGCGCCAATTCATTTTTCACGTAAATCCATTTGAACTTAAATTAGACAGTTGTTACGCTGTGAATAATTAGGGTTAATGTACCCAATCTTGGCCCCTAAGGCATGGTTGACTAGATTTCCCATGATTGTAGTCTACCTGTAATGTGTACCTTCAAAAGTCCTTCGACAAATATGATTGCTTACTAGCCTAAAATGCAGTAAAAATATGTCCTTGCTTGAAAATGGTCGATAATTTAAGATAAACCTGATCAAACTTTTGATCGAAATGCTCCTTATTGTAGCCCCCGCGCCGAATTTTGGCCCTTTATGAATTCCTTAAATTGGCCGTCTCTAGGAAAAACTTGCCTCACTAATACAACAACAGACCCCACGAATTCATTGAAAATATCCCGGAAGGAAGCACATCAATGTTCTGTATTGTTTTCAAAAAGTCGGAAGTACGAAATGTCAATCAATTTTTATAATTGATATTTGCATGAAAAATTATAATCTTACGTCAAAAAGCATTACTAGTTTATTTCAGTTTTTGTGTATTCATAATTTCTATTATAAGTTCCAAACTATGGCATAAACATAACATAAATGTGTTCTTTAATCAAGCAAACAAATCGTTTGCTAAATCTGTAACATGCAATCATGATAGATATGTTTCCAGTGAAGTTAACAGGGTAACATAAGATAGTAAATGTTCATATTTTTTTATTCCGCTCCCATTAAAGGAAGACCGACATTTTAAAAACTATTATGATCGAGGCAAGAAGCAAGCTAAAGCTAAAACTTAAGTCATCGAAAGATTCTTTTAATCATACATATTCAAAATGTCGCCCTTAGGAATTTTCTAGCAATCGTTTGCGTACACCGGGAAAGCAAAACAAGACAAACTTTCGCTCACTCCAGCCAGTCTGATAGAAATAGATTGCATCTCACTCATCCGTTTGGAAACTATAGGCAATGGAAGCAAACAGCAAATTCAAAAGCTGGCTGAAATTCGTGCTGCA
This sequence comes from Uranotaenia lowii, assembly GCF_029784155.1. Lineage (NCBI taxonomy): Eukaryota > Metazoa > Arthropoda > Insecta > Diptera > Culicidae > Uranotaenia > Uranotaenia lowii. The sequence goes on along the minus strand of NC_073693.1, from coordinate 158,062,077 downwards.
TCCCACTCGCACTCATGCAAAATCATCACCCAAACTCGGCAGCGCTTCTTTCGCATATTCCTTTCCAACAGAGACCAAACGTCATCACCTCCTGCTGATGCACAGTGATCTATAATTAAAAACAAACTTGGTCAAAATATTATTTTTGATTTCACATAAAACTGCAAACAATAAAAATTCAAGTTCGTTACAACATAGTATTCCAACATTGCAGTGCAATAATTTTTTTTAAATAAACATAATATTTAGAGTGTCATAATTTGAGCTTTATAACAATTTCTTTCAAAGCGACACATATGCAGCAAATCAAATAAAATCAAAATACGTAAAACCTCATTTCCAAATGTGGAATTTTTTGGGTATGGATATAGTAACTTTAACATTGAGATCCAAGATATCAATTCGGATTCGGATCCGGTAAATTAATTTATTGAGAGGTAAATTTTATTGAGAAGAAAAGTTCTCGAAATTTACCATAAAAGAGCAGCTCAAATTGTAGCACTATAATTCCAAATAAGATGCCAAATAAGCTTGAGTTGACTTGAGAGATAAATGAATTCATTTTAGTCCAAAATACATTCATAATATTTTAAATTTATTTCAATCATTCATTTTACTTTTGATCGGCTTTTCAATTTCCAGACCACAGTGCACCGTCGGCCGACGAACGGCCGCCGGCTGCCGGCTGCCGCCCTGTCAGGAAGGTTTGCTCAATCGGGCCGATTGCAAAACAGAGATGGCGGCACTCGAATTCTAGCGGTTAGAATTCGGTACATTTTCGGTTCGATTTCCATCCGTCTGCTCGATTGCTCGAAATCTAAACGGTATGTTTTTTTTTGCAAAGCGCATCGGCTGTACGAAAACGAACCAACGAGAAAACTGTCATGTCGGTCTGGTTTCGTCGCAATGCGAATCATTACAATACTGGTAATAAATGGAAAATTAGAGTTTTCTTTATCAGTTTTTGTTATATTATTGTTTGCTGAGGGCGAAAAGTCTATCAGCTGGTATCAACGGGTCACTTTATGAAGTTTATAGTTCGTAAGCCGAAATGAAATATTCGAATGGGTAAGTCGAAGCCGCCATTTGCGCTTTTCATTATTTTAAATTAAAATCGCGAAAATCGCATTTGATTAAATATTTACATTGCTCCTTCTCACATTTCGCGTTAACGTTGGATGAGTCATCATTCATTGGAACGGCTCAACAAGCACCCAACGTACCACCGGTAACCGGTCGCTCACTCCGTTATCAAACAGCAACAGGCAGCCAAACAGCAAAACCAGCCGTTATTTCCGATGACGACGCTGCCGCCAATGCTAGCATTGGGGCCAACAAATCCCAGAAAAAAAGGACGGAGGAACTGGACCTGCAGATGGACCAAACAATACATCTACTCCGAATCAAATTCCGCCGCACCCTCAGGCATTATCTCCCGGGTAATTTTGCCCGAATCGGATTAAGAAAAATTTGAGAAATCTGGCATCGAGCAGTCCAGATGTTGTAAGTCTGGGTTTATTTTTTTGTTTAGGAAGATACTAATTTTTTTAACTTTAATGTAATTCTTTCTGCTTCTTGAAGGTTAGTTACCAAAAATTCAAGGGGTTTTCGGTTTCCCTGGAAGGGGAAGCAGTTGTATCGAGAATTGCTGCAAGTGTTGAATAGTTCAGACGGAAGTTTTCGCCGCTTTGTCCATCTGCTGTAAGAAAAGTGCTTCCGGACTTGTGACCTCTGAAATAAGATGCCCGAAACAATCAAATTACATGAGGCGTTGGAGAAGGTAAATCACTGGCTTGTGGCCAATTTGCACGAAAGGCAAAATGTTATCATGGTGATCTTCATCTTGTGAAAGCAGTAACCCGATCCTTGGAAGGTATGATATTCTGATTACACAAGCTATCAGTTTTCTTTTAATTAAAGATAAACATGTTATTTCTAGGTCGAAGCTTCGATGGAAAAATTAATCACCAACGCTGCTTAGATTGTTTCCATATAAGCCAAAATGCGCTCCGATAATAAATCAACTCCGGAAGCGACTGCTGTTTTCGGTAAAGCTTGCAAACGGTTTTGCTTCGATTAACTAATGTCCATGAAAGCCATTCGGTTAAAGAGGAGTGCTAAAAAAAGTACCTACCTAACAGTTTAAAATTAGACCCATAGTAAAGCGACAAACCGGGATCAGCAGAGAAAGGAATGAAACCTAGGACCCCTAAGCGGTAGATGTTTGAATCAACTTCGGAAAAATTAGAACGGTAAAATCTCTGTTCATGTCCCTGGGAGGGGACATCCTCAACTACTACAGTTCCTTTAAGAAAGTATCTACGGGCGGTTCTTTAAGGTGAATTTCTTCCTTTGGTTGGTAGACTTTTTATTTACATTGCATGTTAAGAAGATAACTTCCTTTTTTTTAGCATGAAGATAAATAAGTGCAAATCAGACCAAAGATTTTTCATCACCTGTGGCGAATGCCCCCTTCTGAACGATACCAATGTGGGCGTTGGCTATGAGATTCGCGAGATGCCGGTTATTGGATGTTTTGGCAGCAAAAATTTATATTAGAGACTTCAACCGGAGATTGTTTACCGTCCTTTCCGAAAAACTGTGAGAAATTTGAGGTGGAAAATCACAGAAAAATCCCCTGCTAAAATATCTTATTTTTATTTTAGACAACGGAAATGCTCTCTCACTTGGAAGCATGGAACTGTTCCAAGCGGCAGGAAATCAGTACCGCACCCAAATTATATTGCCGAGCAGAACGATACTTTCATTTTTTTTAACTACTTGTAGTTAATACAAAGATCGCACTCTTCTGGAGCAATTCCAGCGGATCAATTGTCTGGACTCAAGTTAAACTACTTGACGGTGGTTCTGTTTGCCTGCAACCTCTGACCTGAATTCGGATAATATGAGCGTATTGTTTCGGCGCGGTGAGGCTGGAATCGGCTGGAGAACTACGAGCTGGCCATCGACGATTTGCACCGGGCTCAAGACCAGATGGTATGTCGGACAATCAGCATTAGGATTCGTAATTAAGTAGGTGACCAGATGGTATTTTTTATCAAAAAATTAACGAAAATTTTAAGATTTTGCAGAACAAGGAAAAGCGTGAATCGAAGGAAAACGCAGCCGAAGCTAATAAACTAGGCACCAAAAAAACTTTCGGCGGAGGTGCTAAACAAATGGTGGATGCAAAAGTTCAGAAGATCATGGATAAAGGATTTTCGGAAGATCAAGTAAATCATGCTTTGAAGTTAACTAGAAACAAGGTCAATCGAGCGTTAAGCAATCTCCAATAAATAGAAGAGAGGAAGCAGGTCCAGAATGACATTCGTACCGGAAGAACGAAACCACCCGTTAAACCACGCAAACGCGATTCTGAGTCAGAATAATCGGCTAAAGTTTCACTGTTTGATTTCCTGGAAGATATCCTGCCATGATATATATGAAGATATATGATGCCACTAAATAAAAGAGTTCGAGTAAAGAATCTACACCTTTCAATAAATCATTGGCTAATGAAGGCTATGGTGATTCAAATGCAAATACAATCAATAGGACATCTCATTCTGCCAGCAATAATAATGTTAGCCAATACCCGTCGAGCTCAACCTCGCATTACAATAATTCAAGTAAAGGATATCAACAGCAACGTTTTGAAAATAATATCTCTAACAGTTTTGCAAACAGGAATGTCAACCCTACGAATAATGGTCATCCACATCATCAACAGCCCTAATCTCACAACACGAACGCCAATTCTTCTACTGGTTACAAACAGTCGTCCGACTACAATACCCCAAGGAAAATTTAATTCTTCTTCACATGGCGATGGTGGAAAAGGTCAGCAATCAGGTTATTATTACGGTCACGCGGAAAACCGAACCTCCCAAAACTGCAACGGTCAAGCTGATTCGAGAAAAAATACAAATGTCTCGAACTCGACCCATTTCTCTCAGCAGCAGCAGCAGCACAATTCGCAACGCGGTCCCTCTCATAACACGAGCTACGCCACCAGTTCTGGTAAACCGATTCAAGGTCAACACCAGAATTCGCACCCCAGCATTTATTCCAACCACTATGCACCGCAAAATGCAACGGGCAACGGCTCAGTGGTTATAATAACTCTAACACTGGTCCTAGTTCCAAGGTTAGTATTGAAATTGTACCTTTAGTAGTTCTATCAAAAACACAAATGACACTGAATCTTTGCAAACGTTTGCAATTCATGCTTAATTTCAGAACCAAAAAACCCAATATACTCCAAAGAGGAAGCCCAATATTTTTCACAACCTGTCAATTCTACGCCACCACCGCAGCAGGGAAGGAAACCACCTCCACCCAAGTGCTCCCTGCGAAATGCAGAATCTTCGCTGTTTGTATAAAAGGTAAGTTTTGCGTATTAACTCAGTAGAAGTATATCACAATCCTTCATCTGTACAATATGTTTGTGTAGTACAATAGATGACAAAATTTGTAAGAAAGTACATTCTGTGTTTGTTAAAGCTACTTTTATTGATTTTATTATTTCAAAATTATAAATTTTAAATTTATACAATACAACACAGAATTGAGAATTTATTATTACAAATTTATATCTGCTTACATTTCAACATTCGTCAGATTGGCAGTCCTGTTGAAATGAAAAATTTTGCTTTAAGGCAGAAGTGAGGTTGATGATTTGCAAATAAGAAGCACAATTTATTTATCAAACAATAATAAAATGTTAAGATAAGGAATTATGATAAAAAAAAATCCGCCTGGAATGGTTCTTAGGTGAACGTTTTCCGTTTAAACTGTGTAGCATAATTTATTTAACATTAATTAACATTAATAGATCGATTATTATTATTATTTCCTGAGATTGAGAGACGCCTACTCCCTCCACAGAAACTGGTGATCCTGTTTAGTATTATAAATTCCCATGGATCCAACTACTAGGTGCCAGTGTATTTGGATTTTTTTAGAAGTAATTTTCAAAATTTGTTAGATACTTCAGAATTTGATACTAAATGTTTATTCTTATCTTATTTCTGGTCGTTATTTGAAATCTTGACATCTATACCCGTATTCCAAACTGGCAATATTTTTATTTTTCCCTAAACAAATTATAGGTAAACATTTGGAAATTGGAACGAATTTTAATGAACTAAATTTAAACCACTGTTAGTTAGTGGTTTAACATTTTTTGTTGATTTTTATAAACAGGAATTTGTAAAACAAGCGTTCTTTTCTCAACACTGCGTTTGTAATGTTTTTTATTATTTGAAATATTCAATTCATGAAGCAACTTTTTATTTGTAGATTAATGCTTTTAATATCATTTTTCAGGTTTAAAGTTGTTTCTTGGCCTACTGCCCACCGCCAAATAGAACAACAAGAACGTCAATGGCTGAAATGATCAGGTGCCTTATGATATTCCGGTCGCAAGATGTCATGCTTATCAGACAACACATTTCTGGCTTGGGACAAACTTGGGATTTTTTTTCGGTTTGTCAAAATGTATCATTTGTCATTCGTAGAGTAAGGCCGGCATTAAAAGAATTTAAAGGATGTTCCGACCATGCCAACCCAAGCACAAATAACACTCAGCCTCGACAATCTGGTGGTATAGTCACACACCACGACGATGTAGTCACCCGATTGAAAAACGTCCAACTGATAGAACTGGGCAAGTATCGCATCAAACCTGGGCATTAATAGAATTCCTACATAAAAAGCTAGGTTTTGTGAAATGAGAAAAAAAAACAAAACAACAATGTATCATTGAATTCAAAATTAAATTTTTTCAATAAATGTTCACAAAGCAATGGTTTTCTTTTTTTTTAATTCATTCGAAACCTTGAAAAAACAACAACAAAACTTTTGGCAATCGGCCCAGAAATGGTCCGAAAATTCGTCCGGTTTCGGTCCGAAATCGGTCCTTTTATTCGTATGGACGCATTGGCAATCGGCCCAGAAACGGTTCGAAAAATCGTTCAGTATCGGTCCGAAATCGGTCCCTTTTTTCGGATGGACACTATGGCAATCGGCCCAAAAACGGTTCGAAAAACTGTTCGGTTTCGGTTCAAAATCGGTCCTTTATTTCGGAGGGACCATGGCCATCGGCCCAGAAACGATTCGAAAACTGTTTGGATTCGGTTGGAAAACGGTCCGTTTGTTTTGACATTTGATCTGCTTGAACTGGTTGAAAAAAGTTATCGTCGTCCGAAAAAGTGTTTCATTTTCGCGCGATTTTCTACTAAACTCGGCCCGATTTCTTATACGATTTCGGACCGATCGAGCAGATGTACGGACAAAAATCGGGCCGATTTCGGGCGATTTTTCCTGTCTGGGCGGCTGCCGACTGCCTGCTGATGTCGTTTTCACACATACATACATACTTCTATTTGTGGAATTGCATGCCAAGATAAGGCAAAAAAAAATGTTTATATTTCCTTAAATTCTAGATAAAAATGTACGTAGTTCGCAGTAAATAATAATTTTATATTTTTTGCCATGTTTCGCTGTAACCAACGGTGATTTTTAGTGATTTTTCCGCGAAGAGGTGTGTTTTTAAAATCAATCCGAAGTTGGCAGATGCACTAGCAAGGTAGGTTCATTTAAGATTTTTTCCGAAGATCATAATTTTATTTGCAGTTTGTCATGTGAAAAAAAAATTATTTCGTAGTCATTTGAATTAAATTGTGAACAAATGCTATGCAGAATGTTGCAATATGCGATTTTCTGTTATGTTTGATTTTTTTTTTTTTTTTTTGGCGTATGTTTGACATCAAAAACACCAAAATGCATTTTGGCAGGCCAAGATAAGGAGCATGCCAAATTAAGGCTCACTTACCCTAGCTCTACTATTTATGGCAGAATCCGGGTCAATGCTTGAAATTTCCTTCTAGTAAGCAAGGTTCTTAGATACACTAGGTTCTCCGACTTTCACAGTAAGTAGGCGAGGAGTGAACGGGGCTCTCAATGAGTTTGTTTATTTTTTGCTCAGCTTTTCTGGGGTTTGTTGGTAAACAAACTTCATGAGTTCCGTATAGTTGCATAGCCTACATAGCCAAAATGGCTGAATCGGGAATTCGTTATTCGGGAACACCTCCTGAATATATACTCACCTTGCTAGTGAGAACTTTCTCCAGGAGGTGGTGCTGAAATACATGTCCTTGCTGAAGTATATGAAGCATGCTGAGAGTTACTAATGTTGATTATAATATGTTTGATTAAATGTTTGTTACAAAACCAGATTTCGAGTTTTGGGGGAACTTTGATCACTATGGTTTTTACGTATTTCAACACCTTCAAATGTATTATTTTGATGCCATTAAGTACAGAAGGCTCAAAACATCGATAACAGTATTTTTTTGTTTGGATTCAATTGAATTTTTCAACGTTTTCTTTCAAAAACAAATAAACTCGAAGATGGACAATGTTGCTGCATACCTTTAGGGGCAAAAATTATTAACATTTCTCAATATTTTTTGGTGTCTAAAACAAATAAAATTTTACCTTCATGCAATTTCCTAAGTCCTCGTACTGTTCCCATGTTCTTTTTTTCTTCAAACTGAACCATTTCATAAGGTTTTTAGCCTTTTTTTCTATACGGGCTTTTTCATGGAAAATGACCGTTTTTTTAATATGCAAAAGTTATCATCGAATGACCATAAAAACAACACTTAAAATTAACTTAAAATTAAATTCATAGGCACAATTTTCCCGTTTGTTTGGATAACGTGCCGCTATTAAGCCTACCCCCATTCTTCTAAACAACCCATTCGCTCCTTAATGCTTAAATTTGATCAGGAGAGGTGTTTGTTTGTGAACTTTCTAAAATTCAGATATTTTAAGATTTTAAAATTGTATTTACAGTAATATAAAAAATCTCCTAATACAAACCAAATTTAGCTTATTTGTAACTCAATTTACAGGCTTTCAAACAGTTTTCAGATATTTTAACTTATTCTTAGTTAATGATGATTATCTGCAAAATTTCATGTTGATCAAAGTTACCCCGCTTATCAAAGTTCCCCAGTTTACGGTAGGTACCGATAGTGATATTCAGCCAATGACCGAAAAATGTTTTTTTCAACTATTTGGTGAAATTAATTCTGTCGACTTTTTGAATAAAAACAAAAGCGAACACCTACTTCAATTTTCATTTATTCCTTTCATCATGATTTGAAGTCGATTATTTCCAAATTCATGAGTAATGTATAAGATCTTCTTCAAGTATGGGTTCTCGTCTATCCAAGATTTTCCAAGAGTTCAATGAAAAAATATAGGAAAAATCAAACACCTTGACAACTTTGAAGCGCATTTTCACGAAACTATCATTCAGGCGCTTACATCCCTCTGATCCTAAGCAACTAAACTTAATTCCAGTCCACTCCATTGAAAGATCGGATGATTTTCCAAATGTTACCACTTACTAAAACAACATCAAATGATTTGTCGCTTCTAGGGCGTTTATCAAAAGAGAATGTATTCCAGTGATATCTGGGACAAAACATGTCGAAACAGGTGACACGCTATTTGAATGGAATCAGATAAAGGTCGAATTTGAACAAGATATCTAGAAAAAATTTGTCAAAAAGAGCGATGATTCTTAACCTTAAGCATACCATACTTTACTACCAAAAACTAGGCATTATTCTAATTCATACAAGAGAAAAGTTTAAGGAAATTACTTGAAACAAGGGAAGCATGCCACCTAGTGGAAATTTCCTGGAAAAAAATAAATACTTGAAACTATTGGCGTATTTTTTTTTTATTCCGGATTTGGCTCTGGAACCGTCAGAATAAAAAAACGAGTTTCGGGTTTCGAGTTATTCCATACGTAGGTGTGCGTGAGAACGAGCGCAATGTTTACATGCAGCTGTCATTTTGTTCTCCCTTCTGGATTTCTTCATTCGGTTCTTCACATCCGGATTGCCTTTTTTCGTGTCCGGATTGCACTGGACAGCAGATAGTACGATTTTGCTTGGCTGAGAGGTTCAAAATCGCGGCAATAATCATTTTCCCGTTCATTATTTCAACTGTTTTGCTTTCAGCCAAAAACAGCTGTTTAATGTTTTGACAACAACGTTGAGAGTATTGGTGAACTTCTCGCAAAACTGACTTTCTTCTCAGGACGACTCCGTCCGTTTTTCGAGCGAACCTAGGTTGCCTCTCGAGCAATAAATGAGCACGATGACAGCAGTTAGAGCGAACCTAGGTTGCCTCTAGTTTGCCTCCAGGTGAAAAAAAATACGGTATATGTAACAGTTATTGTTTGTTGATGAATTTAGGATTATTTTGATCATAAATTTAAAATACAAAACTTCTTTTGCTGTACTTGGGCGATTTTGTTCGGTGGAAAAAAAACGCGTGCGCGCGTGATCATCTGTTGTGCCCTTTTCGAAAATTCGGTTCATCAGCACACCGCCGAAGGGATTTGAGGGGATTCGGACATCCACACTCCTCATTCCCATAACCCAAAGCTGCAGCAGGAACCGGTGAGTTGCAAGCATGCGGCGCGTGTCAATAATAAATTCTCCACGCGGTTCACAGGTTATTTCAGAGAATTAGCGGATTTCCTCGTTCGACAGACTGGTCGCAGAGCAGCTGCTAAATTAGCCTAAAAGCAAACCACTTACAGCTTGTATTTTCTGAAGCAACTGGTGAGTCTAACCTCAAAAAGGAGAATTGAGGCTGGAGCAAAGACTGACATTCTTCTAGCCCAAGATCTTTGGCACAACATAGCAGTCGGATCGGAAAACGAAACCTCTGGGAAGAAGCAACTCAACACAATCGAGCCCCGATAAAGGGTGAAAAAATTGAAAGCCATTAAAATGTATGCTATACTAATAGTTCTGCATCCCCAGAGCCTTGTTGTAGCTCTGTCTCTTCTTGTTTCTCCCAGCAGCATCGGCCGGTGGTTTCGGTATCCGTACATTAAACGTCGCATCCAGATGAATTAGTTTGGTTTTTCGTGTGAGAAAACTCCACCAGGCTCTGGAGGTCCGGTTCCCGTTGACTTGGCTGGCCATTCCTGGTCGTCCGAAAGTATATTACCCAGCAGCGTTCGGAAGGGCGGTACCAAACGTAGGAAACGTAGAGCCGGTTCGAAAGACGGATTGCGGGAAAGCAGTCCTCGCGAGTGTCGTTTAAAGGGTGCGATATAATCAACAAAGAACGTAGGAGGAGCTGCACGGTAAGGACCTTGCACCGGGAAAAGAACCCTGTTTTCTCACAACGGCCAGGAATCACTGTGGTAGGCAAACGGTTCATCGGCAGGTGGCAGCACCAACAGGAGCTCTGCCTGGTTGATCCAGAACTCCGGTATTCGCAGAGAGCATTTCGTTGGGAGTGCATGCTCGTTACCCCACCCATACTCTTCTGAGGATAAGGAGGAGCATCCGAGGCAGTGTTCTGAATATCAATCAAAACAAACCCTCAGGATGCGTTTCCTGTTGGAAACATTCTGATTGTATAATGGGATAGCGCCTCTCGCAACTGCTTCGCCTGGCTGGTATGCAATCTCGATCAGCGCTCCTATCAGCTATGCAAACCGAGTCGCATCATTCAGAATAATCGGTTTAGCAAACATCGCATATCGGTGATGATTGAGATACAAACTGATCCATTCTGAATGTAGCTCACTCAGTATCTGCCTGAATTATATGAAATTCAAAATTATTTTTTGCAGGACGAGAAAAATCAAGCAATTGTGAGGAACACCATAAATTCTCAGTAATTTTAACGTGACGGACGACAGTTTAATAAAAGAACTTGTAAAAATTGAAAAACACGGCGAAAGTGAACATCTTTCCCTCACAAACACAACTACAATTTGATTTTAATCATACTGAGGTTAAAAAACGTTATAACAACAAATAAATTTATTAATTTGCTGTATATCAAATCAAACAAAATACGCTAATGATCGGCTTCATGTATCGCTCACTCACTGCCTGATTCATTCACTCCTGATCGAAGACCAACAAGATTCGCCATATGCATTGCGCATTGGTGAGATTCCAATTTGATGATGGTGCTGCACTGTTTTGACAGCAAGCATCGTGCGAGGTGATCTGTATTTTAGCGATGAACTGAACGATCGATGATCGGGTAGGTCGAGTAGCAATCAATAACGAAACCCGACCGCTGTACGTTCAGGTGCGAAGGGCAATCAGAAACAATCATTGAAAATGAGTGATATTCAGAACACTGATCCGAGGAGGCGAACCTCACTTCTTCAGTCAGGAGTTCCGGACAGTGCATGTTGCTGATGTCATACGATGACAAAGAAGTGAGTCCCATATGATCACCCTGAGTACATATAAATCATGAAAAGTAGAGTGTTGTGGCCCAATTTTTTGTTAAGAGAATCTTCTTAGCATCCCTTCTTAGCAGGTTATTAAGTAAATGGAGACTAAGCAAACACTCAACAACTAGCTGTCTCGATAGACTTCGTTCTACCATAAATTGAATGAAAAGTTTTATTGAGCTGTTTTTCACCCATCCTGATTTTTTTAATAATAATCTTTTTTAAGATAGAGCCAAATAAAACAGTAGGGGAGAATGAGGATACTTGAGCCCTGGGGTGACTTGATTCCTTTAGCCCTCCTCCTTCCTACCTTCCCACTGGCACTGGAATAATCGAATAATCATAAAATAACTTATCGTATCCCCCCCTCTCATATTTTCATGCCAAATTTGATTTCATTTGCTTGATCAGTTTTCGAGTGATGTAAAGAAAATTGTTTGCAATTCCCCCTCTCCCCTTTCCATCTTCACATTGGAAGAGAAGTGTCTCAAATAATAATAAAAAAAAACTTTTATCGTATATAAACACCCTCTTGTTCCAAATTTGCTCCCTTTGTTCTCGAGTTATGCAAAAAATTGTATAGGGGCCTAAAACTCCGAACATTAAAAGATTAAACATATAGATACATATGTACCTTATCGGTTGTAACCGTCCATCTTTGTACGTTCACTTGTTCATTTGTAAATTTTTCAATTTTCTTAAATGTATAATTAAACATAAGGTTAAAATCACACTTCGACCGATTTAGCTAATTAGGGTAGTTTTAAGATCAAAAAGCCAACCAACAAACTAAAAACGCAATCAAAAATTTAATAAAACAAATAAAAACAAAATAAAAATCCAAATTATAGAAACAGAAAAGAGTAGGTTGCGGCACAACGTCTTTTTCAAAGTTGAACCAACAGAACACTGCTAGGTTTGTAGACAGCAGCAACAATACCACACTCTCCACAAACACCGGCGAACTAACACCAAAAGTGGTATAGTATTGCCCTATGGTAAAAAATCGTCAAAAATACTGAAAAACGGAGTTGGAAAAAAGGAGACTTCCGCTGATCTTCCACTTCGTTTCTGACCAGCAAATAAGCAACACTTACGTTCCAAAAAAGTGTTTGTTCGGAAATTGTAAGCTTGAATCAAATGTTGTTCCGGCAGTGCCTAGTTTTTGTAGTGGCCTCGTTAATAAAAAGCTGGTGCTTAATCCTGTGGTAGCGTAAAATATCTACAAGGAAAAGCACGAATCCGAGCTCTGGTCCAGAAGAAGGCTGAGGTGGAATACCTCATTTTCGGAAATCCCGAAAGAGCGTCCAACAACATACGCTCTAGCATCATACATCGTGGTTGGAAGTTCCGACAAGAGCGTCACAACAACATACGCTCCGATGGTCCCGCGGTCAGACGCACCGGAAGCCGGTTTGGGATCCCCCATTGGTGGCCGAACCGTGAAATCCAGGCTCCGAAGACATGGTCATCCAATCGCAAGCCAGGATTTGGGATAATCGAATCCAAAGTTCCGACGGCCTCGTGGTTTCGGAGTCCGACTGAAGGATCCGGTCCCGGATCCGAGCGAATCCAAGCAGACCCCAAACCCTCCGATCGGTGCCTCGGATGTTCCAAGCAGACGTTCATCGGCAGCGGCGGGCCCAGACACTAACACCACACACATAAAAGTAAGTTCTTCGTGTTCAACCTTGGCTAGGGACGTTAGGGCATGTTAGGGATTGAAGTGCCGAATAAAAATCATAAAATTCGGTAACTAAGTGTGATTTCTACCTCCTCTTATCACTTTTTTAATTACGGCAAGCTTGAGCCGACCCTGGGATTCTTGGGGAATCTCTTGTGACTGAGCGGGCGTAACGAAAGGAGAGTTACACGGTCGTTTGGTGATACACAGGAAATCGACTTCATGTCAGAGGTGTCAGGTGTCCTGATTTTTTTCAGGATTTGTCTTGATTTACGAGAGACCGTCCTGATTTTTTAAAAACGCTTGGACAATTCATTTTTAAAAAATGGTCTCTAAAATGTCCTGAATTGTTCTGATTTCCAGAAAAATATCTAAACTATAGTTGAATTTGTAGTTAGATGATAAGAACATCAATAAAATCTGTAACAAAACCGCTTTGGCCGGTAATAATCTCCGATTCAGATGATATTTGAATTTTTTTTATATGAAATGCAGGCCAGTCAAGATTCTGTTTGCTCAAGTTCAATATATTAAGACGAAATGTCTTTATTTATACAATCTATGCAGTGCTGCATGTGATATCCATCAACCTAGTGTTGTCCTGAAAAATCTTGATTTTTTCATCGTTGTTGTCCAGATTTTTGACAGAACTACCTGGCCTCTCTGCTACACGTTGACTTTCTGTCTAGATTTCATTGCTATCAGAAGAGCTTGGTGTTGCTTCTTCAACAAACAGAACAACATTTTGGACTCTTGGTGGGGAATTCTTGTTGTTGTCAGAGCCAACAATCCAGGAAACCGGTTCAGCTCAAGGCAAAGGCAGAATGATTTCATAGACAGAAAATGATCGGCCGGGGAATCCCAGCTTATGTTATTAAACGACTTTTAGAGCGGTAGGTATTATTGTTAATATGGCTTATCAGCTCCTACATATCAACGACAATCGCCATCACACGTACGGTGCGACGCTCGTTGTTTATTATGTGGTGCAATGTGTTAATTAGCAAAATAATAGTACCACAGAACCTGTAGTTTTTTTGTTGTTTTCTCTTCTTCCAGAGATCAGATTCCGCTTAATAATTCACATATCAAGACATTCTTCGGATGCTGCAAGAACATCGAAGACGAATAAATAAAGGATTGTACAAAAAAAACTAACAAGAAATCTGGAAATTCAAGTTTTAGCGGAAGATTGACCAAGCTCAGAGCGGTTACAATACGGTTTTGAAAAACGGAATTTTAGTTTAGGTTCGACTTTTAAGACGATCGGTTGAATTCGGGTACGTTTAAAGCTCAAGATCGCGCAGAGTTTCTCAGGAAGTGAAAACCGGAAGCAACGATGAAGGCATTTATTTGTGTGGCAGTTTTGGCGGTTTTCGTCTGCGCAATCAATGCTGAAAATCAAGGTGATAATAAGATCCAAGTAATGTTTGAATGAGCTTCAAAAATGTGAAGTAAAGTTAATGTTCATAAAATAAAAGGTATACCGTCAACTGGGGCATCATGCAACATTTTTTAACTTCAATGGCTTCAAAAAACTTAATGTTTACAGATAATCATACCGCCTGTACATCAAAAGTTTTTAGGTTGATGTGACATCAAATTGACGTAGTCAGAAAAATTATTGGTTTCACCAGTTTTTTTTCAATTTTACAAAAACATGCGATTTTCACCTTATTCTTAATACCCCTTTTTCTTAAAAGGGGGTAAGTTGCCACAAACTTTGTTTTTAATAAAAAATCACATGAAAACGTTTGGAAATTATAGTTTTTATATGTCCGTGATGTCGTAACGCATAAAGCAGCAATGGCTGTAAGTTTTGGTTTTCTGTTTTGTTCTGTCAAAAATGTTATTGAAGAAAAAGCATTAGGATGATGCATATATTTAGGGGTAAAAAATACTACAAAAAATTCTACTAGGGTGATTTGCCAATCGTTGAACAGCTAAGCACATGATTTTGGTTTTTATGCTGTGTTGTAGTCATTTCAATCGAATTCACTTGGTTTTTTTTTTGTCGATTGCACTCATACAGGATTGGTCAACAAGATCCAAAAGTTCAAGTGATCGAAAAAAGTGACATAAAAATTTGAAAAATCATTCAAAACAGCTTGTCTGTGCTTAATAGTTGCACAGGCAAAATTTATATCGTGCCTAATGTTGTCCGATTTTTTCCAATGATTGAACATTTTAAAAATCTTCTGAAGGCTCAGCCATTATGATATTTGTTACGGAAACTTATTATGAGAACTTCTAGTTCAAATGAAATCCAATTTGAAGGCGGCCTCTTTTGAGGGAGGATCTTCCATATAGATAAACCGTCCAATGCACAATGGGAAAATTCGCCGCTGAATTTAACCGGAGCCATCTGAGTGAAGTGTTATTTAACCTTATTTGCCCAGTATTGACCTTTTTTTTATATGTCCTACCAACATAAAATAGGAAAGGATAAAAGGACGCGATCTGTTTTGCCCCTCTCTACCCCTATGAAGAAAATGGGATTTAATAAAATAATTGCTTTAGGACTCACTTTGAAGTCGATCGATATTTGCATAATGAATACGCTCAAAATTCATGCACATTGCAATCCTTCCAAACAATTTCCGGCTGAAAAACTGTTTTGATCAAATTAAGTTTCAAGAAGTTATGACTGTTTATTTTTCTGTTGATATGAAATACAGTTCTTTTAGATTTCTCGTCTCGAAACTTGAGAAGCAGGATTCTTAGAACAAACTTTAGATACCTTTCATAAAATGTTAAGTGAATGGTCGGGATAAAAGATTTCAAAATAAATCTGATAAAAAGTAGTCCTTCAAAGCCAAAGCAGTTTAAGTGACTTTGACACTTTTCGGACATTGCAAGTTGTCCGACTTTTTAATACATATCTAGATATGTTTTTCAACAAAATTATTAATTTCGAAATTTCAATTTTAATATTTGATGATAGAAAAAATATTTTGATGGAAATATTAATTGTCTTTGAATAAATGTTGAATTATTGAAAATCAACATTGAGTGCACAAAATACGAAAATTCTGAGTGGAAAAATTCAAATAAGCTTGAAAAAGAAGTTTGTCTTTGATTAGATATTGATTTTACCTATTCTTAAGCTTCATTTTTTTGCCAACATGAGGAGTTGCAGAGCAGTGTTCCGAAAATCACTCGGAAAAAACGCTCATGATAGGTTTCTAGTTGGAAACATTCAAAGCCGAATTCTGCTGCCTGTAGTTCCCTTCAAAGTCGGCAGAGCGACAATGCGAAGTCAATGTAAACAAGATTCAAAAGCGAGAGCAGATTCGCATTAAATTCTATCTCTCAAGCTCACTACCTGGTATATCAGAAGTGATTGAGAGCCTTACTGATACAAGATCCAATTCGAAAATCCACTCACTCACTCACTCAAACTCAATCATCGGTTCATACTGCCTGCGTACTTTCTGGCAAAGCGGCAGATACATATGTACACACATACTGCCTGCCTGCCACTAAAATTGATATTTTTATTTAAAATTATTTGTATGACAGCAAATATCATTTCTAAAGTACAAGTTAGGATTTGGTTTTGTTCACATGAAATGTATTGCAAGAACCAAAAAACATTTAAAAAATCATTAAATAAAATTTTTGAATTTTTAGTACATCTCTGGTTATTTTAGAATGGAAATTTACAACGCCCGTACAAATCAAAACACGTTGCGCTAATTCAGGACTAATTTATTGAGTCCTGAATTTTCCAAAAAAAAATATTGCAATTTTTGGCAGTAAAAACAAGCAAACAAAGTTTTTGGAGGTATACCTACAAATTAATAAATTTTAAATTTCCATACAAATCTTGCAGTATACTTATGTACAACAATGGGACAGAAGGAGATTGAGCGAACCAATTGTTGCACGATCCGATATTCTCTCTGGTTATGTATGGATCGTAATTTTTTTTTCCAAAACCATGGTGTTAAAATTGTCCAACAAACGTTTCGTAAAGAAACCCGATACGAAAAATGCTATGTTCTGACGCGAAACCTTATTGGGCTTGGGCCTGCTAAAAAGAATAAAGCTTGCTCTTTACTCTTACACAGATTTCCGTAAGAATGATAGCTAATCGGAGTGAAATTGGAGTGAAGGCTATTGCTTTCTCTGTTTAACACATGGAAAATCGTACACCAGGATTGCGAGCGCGCCCATCGCCAATTTGCTGTAGAAGGAATCTAAAGGTTTTGTTCAACAATTAGCACAAAAATCGTGCGAAAAAAAACATGAAATATTAAAACTGTGGGTAGATGCATATTTTACAGCAGAAAATATCGTAAAACGCCTCAATTCATCAGTAAACATTCCAATTAACATGATTCAGTATTATTTTCGGGAAAAAGTTGAAAAACAGCTGAATTATAGACAATTTAAGTCATGCTGTGCAACAATGGGTAAGGGGACAACGATTGGCAAATCACCTACCTGAAATTATAAAAATTAATGTTTGAATGGTTGATATTATGAAATCAACAAACGCGTAATGCAAAACAATCATATTCTAGCCTGTTGAAACCTGGGGGAGGAAGACTGAATAAAAAAAGAAAAAAAAATTTCAAACGTCAAATTTCTCTCATCAATCTACCGACCAGTGCGAAGGTTCAAAATTTTACTTTCTTATTTAGTAATTTTTAATAAAACTTTTTTCATGCTGAAAAGTACTTGTTTTGCATAAAACAATGATTTAATTAGGTTTTGTTTTGCTCTGGCAAATTCCTGCATGATCAGGCGTATTATGTCGCTCAAATTTCGTCAAAGTTTTGAAGCTGATAAATAAAAATGGCTTGAGTAATGGTTGTTCTAAAAATATAGCTAAATCTAAATTTAGCACCTAAACAACTGAGTTACATGACTCACTACACGAAACTGATCATCTAATGTTAAAATTTGAACGATTATAAATCTTTTCAACAATTGCTGGCTTTTTGCCGAACAATAAAAAAACGATGCAGAAAACGATGCAGCAAATTTCAGTCTTCCTCCCCCAGGTTGAAACGAGATTTTGAAGGTGAATCTTTGATTTGCATTTTGATGCATTTCTGTCCAGACTGGTAACTGAAATATTTAATTTAAAAATTTGGTGATTTTTGAAAAATATGTTTACATCAACAGTTTTGATATAGGATAATAAAAGCACTAAAATGTTTGTAGGTGATAAGCCAATCCGTCATACTGGGTAAAGTTTTTACGGCATCAAAAAATTAATTGTATTGTATATTGTAGTGTAATCTATCCAATATAAATAAATACAGAAGAAATTTAAGCTAACAGTGTAAAAATTTATTCCACCTTTTAACTTTTTCTGCATATTGTTTTTATGGAACATTAAAGCAAATCAGTCTGAACTTTGTAGAATAGGATCTTTATTTGGATTATAAGCTTCGATTTTGGTTTTTTAATCGGATAAGGTGTGTATTTTGGTTCAGAATTATCTTAAATCTGAGATACATATCATTAAAATACTTTATACTTTATACGAGCGATTTATGAACCTATCGTTTTTACACTGCATCTCCATCTTGAAGTTCTAAATCTGAAATATGATAACAAATTCTAACTGTGAATTCTAATCCTGAATGCTGATTTTGAGTTAGATTTTGAATTATAAATTCAGGATCTAAACTTTGATTCTTAAATCTCATGTATTATTAAAATTTTTCTAGATGCCGAGTTGCGTAACAAGGAGCATGATGCTGCCACTTACGAGGAAATCCGAGTCGAATCTTCGCTGAATGTGAGGAAAAACAATCCGGTCGCCCGGAGACGGGTTCGAAGTGTTGCGGAATTACTGCTGAGACCCAAGCGTCAATTCAAGTGAGTATACACTAGGGGGGATGTCATACGTACTGTTTTAGGAGTACATGTACCGTAACCTGGGGGAATTTGATCACTTTTTTCATTCATTTTTGAATATTTTGGAAGGCGTTGCTTTTTCCTAAAAACTAAAAGTTTTAAAACACTTACTGAGGTGAGGAGTATAAAAAATGACCTTTGATTGCAGTAAATTCAAACGACATTGGTGGTTATAATTAAAGGTTAGTTACAAAACCAAATTTCGAGTTTCGGGGTAACTTTGATCACTATGGTTTTTACGTACTTCAACATCTTCAAAATTATTGTTATGGTGCCATTTAGCACAGAAGGCATAATCATTAATAACAGTAATTTTTGTTAGGACTAAACTGATTTTTTAAAGGTTTTTTTAGAAAACATTTATAATCAAAAGATGGACAATGTTGCTGCATCTAGGGGTAAAAACTTTGAACATTTCTCAATTTTTTTGGCCTCAAAAACAAATGAAATTTTGCCTTCATGCTATTCCCTAGGTCTTCGCACTGATTCCATGTTTTTTTTCTTCAAATTTAACCATTTCGTAGGGTTTTAGCCATTTTTACTATACTGGCTTTCTCATGGAAAATCGTCGTTTTTTTCAAATCCAAAAATTATCACCAAATGACCATAAAAATAACACTTAAACAAAACCTAAACAAAGAAAAAAGTAGAACTTTCACATAAAACAACCCATTTGTTCCCAAATGCTTAACTTTGATCAGGAGAGATGGTTGTTTGTGTGCTTTCGAAAAACCAGATATTTTAGTTAAGATATGAAAATTACATTTTAAGTAATATCAAAAATCTTCTACTATCTTGGAGGTGGGGGGCCTATGATTCGATTTGTTTGAAAATGCTATCCCAAAGAATACAAAATCTTTTAAACGTGTAAAAGAACTGGAGAAGAGTTCGATCAGTATACTGTCTTCAAAAAGTCATGTTATCTGTGTAGAAAATAGTTTCTGGTATCTTCAAATAAAAATCGTTCATTTATCACGTGCAAACATTGCGGAAGGAAAGAGTTTACAAATTTCTCAAAAATGAAAGTTCTGGTTTGAGCTGTAAAATACGAAATTAAATTTTCATTTGTTAATACTCTTCCAACTAAAATTCTATGTACACACTAAATGAAAATTACCGAGTTCGGTATTTTTTTTACCGAAATCCTAACATGTGTAAATCGTTAAGGGGCCGTTCAGATACCACGTGGACAGAAAAATGAGATTCTTGAACCCCTCCGTGGACAAGCGTGGAAATTTGGTAAACCTCTACCCCCCTCCCCGGATGTCCACGTGGACAGATTTGAAATAGTTTTTTTTAAATACCTATAATTTGACAGTTAGAAAACACCACTTTTTTGCCTTTTTGTTATAGAAATGGCTGATTTAAAAAAAACGAATAAGAATTTCCTGATATATATTTTTTTGAATTTTAAATTTCTAAATTATCATATTTATCATTTGCTTTCAAGTAGCTACTAATTGTTTTATTGTTTTATTGTTTGACATCGGTAAATAAAGAATCGATTTACCGATGTTCGTTTATTTTTTACCGGAAAAATTACCGAACAATTTAACGATTTACACATGTTAGGATTTTGGTAAAAAAATTACCGAACTGGGTAATTTTCGTTTACTGTGTAGTAGAAAAATGACCGGATATATATTTTAAAAGATTTTTATTCAATCATTGATCGTCTGGTTTATGCTTTATCAAGAAATATTAACCTAATGACAATTGGGAGGTTTCATGAAGATTTGAAACATAGAATACAGAATTCAAAAAACAAACAAAATAATAAAATTCAAATTTTATAGAGGTACAGATATAAGAGTTTAAGAATTCTAAACTTTAAATCAGGTTATATTCTGAATCAAAATTTAGTTTCTTAAATCTAAATTATAATTTCAAATCAAGTTTTGAGAAACAAAATATAAATTAAGTTTATAAAAAAAGATTCAGTTTTACAGTGAGGGGCATAATAAAGTGTTCAAATTATTTTTTAAAACATTTCTTTTATTTTTCTGGTTAAAATTCAACGAAAACACATCGTAATCATTTTTAAAATATTGTTTATTATGTACTTTTCATTTTTTGTTAATGTTGCGCTGGTAAAAAAGAAAGTTTTTCTGATAGAAAAAAAGTAAATATTCCAAAAAAAATTGGCAAAATAAAGTGTCCAACTCAAAAATCAATATAATTTCGAGAAGTTTCCATCGCGAAGCCCCTCGAATTTGTTTGTTTTGTGTATTTTGACGTTTCATAAACAACTGGCTTGGCTCTGAAGTATTCATACAGGTGTCTACATTCGAATAAGTTGTAAAATATGGAGAACGCATAAATTTCTGGTTCCATTCCGTTGTCCATCCGGAAACTGGTTATTAGTGATGTCAATAACGGTCAAACGCACCGGGAAGTGGCCAAGCACTACGAAATCAGCAAGACAGCGGTATCAAAAATCATGAAGAAGATGAAAACGTTCGGATCGGTGGTGGATCGCCCGGGAAGAGGACTGAAGCCCAAGACAGATGCCAGAACGGACAAGAAAATCATTCTTGGAGTGAAGAAAAACGCAATAATAACGATCCGGCAGAAGGAAGAGCTCCAATTTTCGGTATGGCGTTGTACTGTCCGTCGCCGCATCCATACAATCCATGAGAAATACGCCGATAAACGGCTCGAGTATTGGAAAACATTGTTGTGGGCCGACGAATCCAAATTCGAGCTATTCAACCGGAAGAAGCGGGATCACATGTGGCGCAAGTCGGGTGAGGAGCTCCAAGAGCGCCAAGGAACAGTCAAGCACGGAAGAGGTAACGTGATGGTGTGGGGGTGCTTTTCTTGGGGTGGGGTGGGCAATTTGGTAAGAATTGAGGGAATCTTGACAGCTGAGTCATATTGCAATATTCTACGGGAAAACCTCGAGGTATCCCTTATCAAGACAGGCCTTGAAGAGCGCTTCGTTTTACAGCAGAATAACGACCCGAAGCATTCGGCCAACACTCTAATTATCTTTGACTCAGATTTGATGGAAAACAATTCAAAATGCGCCAAAACTAGGAAAACTCAAATTTTTTATTAGAGCGGCAAAACTCAAAAATGAATTGTAGGGGTTTTCGCGAATTCAGAGTTGTTTTGGTTCAGGGTGGTTTAGGCTTGTTCATGGATCGACTGAATGAATCAAAAATTTATGAAATTTCAAAGCGCTTTTGAATGTAATTTCTGATTTTAAAAAGAAAAAGACGATTGTAAGGTGTATTTAGAAGATGGATGCGTGCATGTTTATTCGGTTGTTTTTATTTTTACCACAAAAAAATGTGTGCCACCGGGCCGTTTGACTGCATCCAGCTGGTGGAACTTCGTGCTGTCCCACTTGGCACGCTCACCCGCCAGCACACTCTGTCTTTTTTGAGCTGATCTGAAAAGACAAGAAAAAAAGAAAACACCATAAGTGAAAATGATTAACACTTTAAAATCATAAGAAAATTATACTTACAGTTGTGAATGATGGCTTCCGTGGAATTGCTGGAAGAAAAGATAAACTTGTTAAATTTTGTATTTATCCTTTTGACACCACTTAATTTCTAGCTCAATAGTAAATGTAATAAAAATTGACTCACCTTGATTAATTCGTCAACTGTCTCCGAACATCGCATCCGAACAATCAACACTGTTTTTTGGAAATCTCTGAGTTGTTTTTTCATCTGTTTTGTTCCAAAACGTATGCGTCTTCGCTAAGTTCCAGGCTTTGAAAGTCTACAGATGAAAACAACTCAGAATTTGGATGGATTCCAACTCAGTTGTTTTCATCTTCATACATAGTGCGACTGCTGAACCGAAATTATTCAGTCTCTGAATAATCTAAATTTACCGTGAATCTGACGAAGTCATTTTTCCGTTCCTGCAGCATCAAACCCCTTGAGTGGCCCCCACAAAGTCCTGATATGAACCCCATCGAAAATCTGTGGGCCATCCTCGATGCTCTGATTGATAAGACTGGTGTGACAAATAAAAATACTTATTTTTATGCCCTGGAGCATACGAAGAACTCTACCCACAACACTTGCACAACATTTTTCGTGTGAAAGGCACACATTTGGTTTTATTAAAACGGTATTTTCCATTAATGTGCAGCACTAGCATCAAACATTTAATGTGTTGGTCTATATTGAAAATGTGTGAAAATTCATTCTGTTAACCTAATAAGCTTACGGTTTGTCCTGATTTTTGGAAATAGCCTGATTTTGCCTGATTTTTAATTTTAACGAAAAATAATATGTTTGAATAAGAAGTATAATTTTTATTTTATACTGAGATATCTGTTTCTGCTTATTGCTTAACCTGAAACCGCTTAAAGTTATACTTCTCTGTTTGAACCGATTACATTCAACAAATAATATCAGTGAGACTTTTTATGTTTATTCACTTGAATCGTTTACATTCGTAAAGGTCAATCTGATTGATTTGTTTCGTATGACTAACTCTTTGGATTTACAACAAAAATGTATGAGGCTCCCGTCTCCTCTTCATATCTCACTCAATCGAAGAAAAAGGAAGGTTACCGTAAAACGGGGTAACTTTGACCAACAATAAATTTTTCCACATTATCATCGATAACTCAGTCTATAGTTTGGATTTTTGGAAACTGTTTTCTACGTTTGAAAGCCTATTAATTGAGTATAAAATAGGCAAAATTGGGTTTGTAATCGATATTATTTTCTGTGAGTAAAAATGTAATTTTTGTAAATCTTAAAATATCTGTTTTTTCCAAGGCTCGCAAACAAACAGCTCTTCTGATGATATCAAAAAGCATTTAGAAGCAAACGGGTTGTTGGATTTGAAAGAGCAACTTTTTTTCTTTGTAAAGGTATATTTATAGTGCTATTTTTATAGTCAATTAATGATAATTTTTTGATATTAAAAAAAAGGACATTTTCCAAGAGTAAGCCCGTTTTAGACAAATGGATAGTAACCCTATCAAATGATTGACTTTGAAGACAAAATTAAAATGGAAATAATGGGAGGGCCTAGGGGAATGTGTGAAGGTAAAATTGCATTTGTGTTTTTAAGCTTAAACTATTTAGCAATTGTTTTAATTTTTGCCCCTAAATGTATGCAGCATCATTGTTCTTTTTTCGATTATAAATATTGTTAAAAGAAAACGTTAAAAAACAAGGTAAAATTGATAAACTAGCATTTGTAAATATTATGAAGGTATTTTGAATCCTTTATGGTCAAGAAAACCTCGTAAAAACCTTCAAAATAGAGACTGATCAATATCACCCCAAAGCGACAAATTCTGAACAGAGACAAATTCGATTTTGAAATCAAATTTAACACAGGTTAATAAATTTCTGCAACCATGTTTTACGTTCATAAGAGTCCAGTAATGGTTTTAAGAATATAAAACATGCCACATTCCCCTTAACAGAAGAAATAATCGAAAAATATTGAAAAAAAAAAAATATCAATTACGGTACCAAATAGTTATAGAAACATTACTCGTATCAAAATCCCACCAAGTTCGGCGCCTTTCGACTGATTTACTCTCGACATCTTAAAAGAACTGTGTTACTGGTATCAGGGGTCTCATACAACCATAGAGTCTTTTTCCGTATCCGAATATCCTCCCATGCCAAATTTAGTTCCATTTTCTCGATTATATCTCCAGTCATGCATAAAAATTTATGCTCCCTTCCCCTTTCTGTTTCTCTAATGGAAGGTGGGAAGAGCTTCGAACCATCTTGAGAGCATTTCGTTCACTCAAATACCCTCACATGTCAAATTTGATTCCTTCGCTTGTTCAGTTAGCGGATAAAAGGATAAAATATGGTGAGTCCACATGATCTGTTTAAAACTGCAGAATTCCGAAATAATTCTAGAGATACATAAAAGATTCATGAGCTTGAACCCCTTCTTTTTTAACAAATTAACTTAAATGATTTTAAACTAATTATTCTTAATTTGTAAAATTATTTTGGGTGAACCATAATCGGGTATTAATATGAGAACCAATAAAACAG
This sequence comes from Uranotaenia lowii, assembly GCF_029784155.1. Taxonomy (NCBI): domain Eukaryota; kingdom Metazoa; phylum Arthropoda; class Insecta; order Diptera; family Culicidae; genus Uranotaenia; species Uranotaenia lowii. The sequence continues at coordinate 158,037,215 of NC_073693.1, read as the reverse complement.
AAAACTTTCTTTATAATCGTTGGTTCTATGTTAATAAGCACAAATAAGGCCAACATTTTTCACTGTGCCCTAATCAGTATGCAGGCCCATGTGCTGGAAAGATTTTCACAAATTCAATTCGATTTTTTCTCTGTTGTTTTGTTACCGTGTTGGCTGTTGGCACACTTAAACGATCGATTTGACCCTGAAATTTCAAAGATCGACCGATTGCATCGATGGGCGGCAGCATTTGGATTGAGTTCGGTTAGCGTTAGAGACACTTCTACGCAACAAACATTCGGCCGGAGCAAGATCATTAATGCGGATCGACACATCGGTGTTCGGCCAGAGTGACAAGATACCAATTTTCAAACCTCATTAACATGATTTGAAAAACGCGACTGGAATCGACGATACTTTCCGGTTGCTTCCCGGCTCAGTATTATCCGTAGCCTGGATGTTTTTTTTTACAAAGGAATTAAGCTTTTAACTGTTGGTTTAAGGATTCATTAAA